>NC_079367.1:990020-1028913 GCF_021018895.1 Seriola aureovittata | reverse complement strand
GATATAGACAACGTTGGTGGTGGTGATGGAAAATGAACCGAGAGTGGGAAATGATGTATTACTATATGGATTGTGGATGAATTTTCTATTTCTGTAGTGGTGGCTGTGTGAAAGTGGGGGTGTGGGTCTATGGTCGGTATATTGTGATCTGACGAGGATGGATTGGAGGTTTTTATGTTTTCTATGGGCTGAGATGATGCGGTGGTTCTGAAAAGCCAGGTGTTGGGACTGTAATATGGAGAAGTTGTGTTTGATAATGCTGTGTATGCCGGTGGTTTGGTGGGAAAAGGTGGAGACAAAGGGTATCAGGTGTGGTGGAGAAGGAGAGTTGTGTTGTGTTGGTGGAGTGTGTCTGTAGGGTGAGCTTGGGCCGTTCTTGTCCTTGGGGCTGGGGTTAGGATTAGGGCAAGGGGAGAGGGGTAGGTTGGGATTTTTTAATTATCTCGATGATCTCCCCTGCTTCGTCCGACGACTGGCAGTTGAAAGTGGGAGACCAAAGGCAGTGCACTGGCCGACGCCGTCGTCACCGGTTCACAGTTCCTATCAACCCTTGTCCCATAAAGGAATGTTTTTTTCAGAGGTCAAAAGGTCAAGGTCAAGGTTAAGTTTTTCTTCCATCCGTCTTCAGTCAGATCTGTCACCTGGAGTTAATTTGAGTTGATTTTATTGAATCATTTTCCCATTCAGGGCTTTAAAGTCTTGAGTAAAATGTTTTTTTCTCTTCTCTTTTTTCTTCTCTTTTTTTCTGTTTATTTTTTTCTTCTTTCTTCTCTTTTTTTTATTCTTTTTTTATTTTTCTTATGGAATTTTAGGTTCAGTATTGTTGTTTTTTTTGGATTTCTATGTTTCAGTTTCTCTTTCCAGAGATTGTGTCCTGGTTTTAATTTTGTGTCCATATCAGGCTTTAGTCAGGTTTCTCCTTTGAAGTTAATTTCTTATTTTTCCATTATTTTTTGGTTGTTCTGTTTTGTTCCATGAGTTTTGTTTTATTGAATAAATATCCCCAATCTGGGTTTTAAATGCTTGATTAAAGGTGCTCTTTTTTTCTTTTCAGACGTCTGTTTCAGTGTTGTTTATTGTTGTTATTAATAATAATAACAACAATAATAATCCTCTAAATTTTGGAACACATCATCAGTAGTGGACCCCAGGCTCATCGAATGTTTCGGCCGTTTATCACTAGACATTCTCCCCTGAGGGTGGCCCCCCCGAGGTTGATCATGTCTCAGGGTGTGTCCCATAGCCAATTGTGTTATAATCCTGTTTTATAATAGTTTTAATATCTTAATTTTTCAGTTCCCTTTGGGGATTCAAACTGGTTTATATTAGGTTTATAGGTTGTTTTCAGTCTGGTATATAATCAGGATTATATTATTATTATTTCCACAATAATCCTTTAATGTTTGGATCTTTTTTTCAAAGAGTATTCAGATCCTGATTAGACTTTGATTGGTTTTATAGTCATTTTTCCAGTCACGGGTCCAGTCCAGTATTTAGTGTTATGGAATTTAAAGGCCAAGACCCTGTCCGGGTTCAATCTGGTGTTAAAAAACAGGTTTAATTTTACCATAGTCAAGTGTAATATCACATTTCCCTTAGTAATCTTGGTTATGAGAGGATTAAAATAACGGTCGTTCCTCTACTGAATATCAAAATAATTTTCATTCTCGGTATATTCAGGATTTTATCCCCGTATTGTACAGTATAGATTTCCTAACATGGACCTTTAAGTGTTTTGGCTCACCTGCCGTCCGGCGTAATCGTGCAGTAAATGATCATGGATAACCTTATATCAGGGTTTGAAGTCCAGGGTGTCCTCCTTTTGTCCAATTCGGGTTCGTCTGGCATCCTTCAGAAGTATTTTTCCACATTCCATGTACTGTACGGTCTCAGAGGTGCGCCACAGTGTGGAAGAGAGTGATGTCCTGTGTTCCATACACCGCACAACCTCAGGACACAGTGGTACATATTTTAGAACTTTTTTTAGAATTTTTAAATATTATTATTATTATTGTTATTATTATATTGGTAGCAATATCTGCCATAATTTAAATATCCTTAGTCTTCAACAGGGAGCATTAGAAGTGCTATGGTTACTCACCTGAGTTCATGTTCAGTGAAGCAGCCTTTAATTTAACATGCATTCAGTCTGAGAGTGATCATTCTACCTGTACTTCTCACTCACGGTTTTGTCAGGAAATTACCCAGTAATGCATTGCAGGTCTTAAAAGTTGTTGTTCAGTGAAGTAGCCTTTAATTTAACATGCATTCAGTCTGAGAGTGATCATTCTACCTTTACTTCTCACTCACGGTTTTGTCAGGAAATTACCCAGTAATGCATTGCAGGTCTTAAAAGTTGTTTTTTGTTAATAACTGCTGTTCTGAGTGAGCTAGAGACTTGAAACTTACATCCACTTGGGGGTTTGTGAGGATCAGGAATCCGATGGTACCAGGCTTGTGTCTCTACGACGATCGGAAGTGGGTTTTTTTAGACATAATATTGTCATAATTCCATAATAATATTCAAATTATTAAAAAATGCATATTTCCTGGAGCGTGAGTGTGTGTGAGAGAGAGAAGGAGAGAGAGAGAGAGAGAGAGAGAGAGAGAGGGAGAGGAGAGGGAGAGGGAGAGAGAGAGAGAGAGAGAGAGAGAGAGAGAGAGCGAGCACAGGGTGAGTGGTTAGGTTTAGGATAAAGAGGGTGAAGGAGATAGAGCTAGGGAGAGGTGCCTGTGCGGGGCTAGAACTCTCCCCGCCGGATCGGGCTGCATGCTCTATCTCCCCCTGCTCCCTCATTCTCATGAGGAAGAGAGGGGAGAAGAGAGAGTGTGTGTGTCTGTATGTGTGTGTGAGAGAGAGAAAAAAAAGAGAGAGAGAGAGAGAAAAAAAAGGGGGGGGGGAAGAGAAAAAGAGAGAGAGGGAGGGAGAGAGGAAGAGGGAGAGAGAGGAGAGAGAGAGAGAGCGAGGGAGGGAGAGAGGTTAGGGTTAGGGGATCGCCATACACAATGAATGGCAAAGACCTTCACCCAAATTAGATACCCCGATCCTCATCTATTAGACACGTTTTTGGGTCTTCCAAATTCCATCTTCCTTCTTTTTTATTCCAACTTCCATACTTTTCCACCACTTCACTACCTCGCCACTAGGTGGCAGCATAACTAAATTTATTAAATATTCCAAATTCTATATTGGAATTCCAAATTTGATCTTTTTTTTTAACTTTCCATATTATTATATATTCATGCAGTCAATCATCCTATTTCCCTAGATCACATATCTCAACACATTGTTGCCTCTGAAGGCATGTTAACGCCTAAAAACTTTAAACAAAATAACTAAAAATAACAAGGTCTACTTCCTTAATCAAACTTTCCCCCTTAAACCATATTTCAGTTGGGAATGGAACAAAGTTCAGCTTTTGTAGTCATAATCTTACACAGCATGCCTCACATTAAGTTCTATGCCATATCCCATGTCGTAGGACAAGAACACATACATTTTCGGAAAGCACTCAGTAGGGTGAGTGCGGGCTTACATGTCCCGCCCATCATTGTCTTTTCGTGTGGGTGTTACAGGCCGCCAAAATTCCAAAAAACTCATTTTCGAGGTCTTGTAAAATGGGAACAAAAGCAGCTATGGATGCGATTTCAACTGTTTTGCACAGGCCCAGAAGATCTCTATGTCATATTTAGCAAAATGATCTACATAACCAATTTTTAATTTCACATTTGCCTTGAGACCACACTCATACACATACCTAGAAAGCCTATTACAACCAGGCTACGAATATGTCAATACCAGATCTCAGTGTAGTTCCTTCCTCAAGTTATTGGCCATCAAATGTAGCCAAATTCCAACATTTGACCCTTTGTAACTTCACTTAGGAATCAGATAAAAACATGGGAGAAAGTGCGTCACGGAGCACTCTTAACCATCTACGACTTAAGCAGGTTAAGATTTAGATGGAACAACTTATTGCACAAAAGTGCTCAGAAAAACATTCCGCTTATATAGCATATTGCCCTCTTTTTAGTAAATATAGACCCGGCGACACAATTCCTCTAGATAGTTTCCCCGTAATGTTACAGTGTGGCAAAAATGAGAAAAATTTACATGGAAAAATATCCATTATTGTAAGATGGGTCCACTCATAGATTGAAATTTGAGTGTGAACTTTGGAACTTTTTAGGGTCAGGGTTAGGCATGGAGTCAACCTAAATTTCACACAACATGCCTCACATTAAGATCGATCTCATATCCTGATCACAGCTATATCTGAATATGTTGGAAAATTGCCATTTGGGGAGCTCGTGGACATTGGTTTCAAGATTTTCGAGCCTGTTTTCAGATGAGTGGGGGATGGGCAAATTTTAAACTTTGTCGTAGAACAAAAAAAAAAACATATGTTCAGAAAGCCCTTGATGAAGCGAGGGCAGGCATACATGTCCCACCCACATTTTTTTTTTTAGAGGTACTACAGGGTGAAAGTTTTCTCCACATTGAAACTTGTATCTCAGTAATGAAAGAACACACAGATGTAGGACAGACACAATTGGAAAGCTTTCAGGCATCAAATTCCCCTCAATGTCCTCCTTACTGAAGTATTTCAGAAGAAATGGAGGTAAAACTTCCCTCCATATTTACATCTATGGTTGCTACCTATAGATGTAAATATGGAGGCGCAAACTTTGTGCGCCTCCATATTTCAATCTATTCAATTCAGGCGACCTCATGAACTTTAGCATCACTTTTGGGGCACTTCCTGTTAGTCCACAAGCACATAAATGAACTCAAGACATCAGAGGGATGCCATCTATCAGACAAAATCGGTTTCAAGTCCGTAGCTCATCGTCAGGCCGAATGAGGCCCCAAAATGTTGGTTGACCCGGCCCCTATTGACCTTTATTGTGACCTCTTGACTTCTATAACTAGTCAACGGAGGGCGCTACAGACACGGGCCAAGGTGTTCCTGAAAGCTCTCCAAGTGTTCTCTCACATATGTCAAAATTAGCTCTCTAGCTCATTGTTTTGTCCTGAAATTCCAAGGGGACATCAACTTCACAGAGGACATCAAGACTCATAGATCCTAAGACCCTCTGATCAAAACAGGCAAATCGGCCTAACTCGGACATACTCGGTCATAGAGCGACAAGCGAGGCGTCGACGGAAAGGGCTCGACGAGCTGAGTCGAGCAGTGTCGTAAGCAAGACGGTAGACCCTTTCTGTCAAGCGCTAGGGGGCGCCAAAGTTTGACATTTTTCACTATGTTGAGTGCTGTATCTCTGTAAAGGAACGTGTGAGGGATGAGTAACATACATCATTGGAAAGCTCTCAAAGAGCTCTATCACATATGTCAGCGCCATATAGGTGGCGCTGTTCTGGAGCAAACTCTGAGACCGAAGGTGCTGGAGATGCAGGAAATGGTCTTCCTGAAAGACCTTGATTAGGTGATTGTAAAATTGCCCTCAATGTCCCCTTAAGTATTTCAGATGAAATGTAGGCAAAAGTTCCTTCCACATTTACATCTGTGATTTCTACCTATAGATGTAAATATGGAGGCGCAAACTTTGTGCGCCTCCATATTTCAATCTATTCAATTCAGGCGACCTCATGAACTTTAGCATCACTTTTGGGGCACTTCCTGTTAGTCCACAAGCACATAAATGAACTCAAGACATCAGAGGGATGCCATCTATCAGACAAAATCGATTTCAAGTCCGTAGCTCATCGTATGGCCGAATGAGGCCCCAAAATGTTGGTTGACCCGGCCCCTATTGACCTTTATTGTGACCTTTTGACTTCTATAACTAGTCAACGGAGGGCGCTACAGACACGGGCCAAGGTGTTCCTGAAAGCTCTCCAAGTGTTCTCTCACATATGTCAAAATTAGCTCTCTAGCTCATTGTTTTGTCCTGAAATTCCAAGGGGACATCAACTTCACAGAGGACATCAAGACTCATAGATCCTAAGACCCTCTGATCAAAACAGGCAAATCGGCCTAACTCGGACATACTCGGTCATAGAGCGACAAGCGAGGCGTCGACGGAAAGGGCTCGACGAGCTGAGTCGAGCAGTGTCGTAAGCAAGACGGTAGACCCTTTCTGTCAAGCGCTAGGGGGCGCCAAAGTTTGACATTTTTCACTATGTTGAGTGCTGTATCTCTGTAAAGGAACGTGTGAGGGATGAGTAACATACATCATTGGAAAGCTCTCAAAGAGCTCTATCACATATGTCAGCGCCATATAGGTGGCGCTGTTCTGGAGCAAACTCTGAGACCGAAGGTGCTGGAGATGCAGGAAATGGTCTTCCTGAAAGACCTTGATTAGGTGATTGTAAAATTGCCCTCAATGTCCCCTTAAGTATTTCAGATGAAATGTAGGCAAAAGTTCCTTCCACATTTACATCTGTGATTTCTACCTATAGATGTAAATATGGAGGCGCAAACTTTGTGCGCCTCCATATTTCAATCTATTCAATTCAGGCGACCTCATGAACTTTAGCATCACTTTTGGGGCACTTCCTGTTAGTCCACAAGCACATAAATGAACTCAAGACATCAGAGGGATGCCATCTATCAGACAAAATCGATTTCAAGTCCGTAGCTCATCGTATGGCCCAATGAGGCCCCAAAATGTTGGTTGACCCGGCCCCTATTGACCTTTATTGTGACCTTTTGACTTCTATAACTAGTCAACGGAGGGCGCTACAGACACGGGCCAAGGTGTTCCTGAAAGCTCTCCAAGTGTTCTCTCACATATGTCAAAATTAGCTCTCTAGCTCATTGTTTTGTCCTGAAATTCCAAGGGGACATCAACTTCACAGAGGACATCAAGACTCATAGATCCTAAGACCCTCTGATCAAAACAGGCAAATCGGCCTAACTCGGACATACTCGGTCATAGAGCGACAAGCGAGGCGTCGACGGAAAGGGCTCGACGAGCTGAGTCGAGCAGTGTCGTAAGCAAGACGGTAGACCCTTTCTGTCAAGCGCTAGGGGGCGCCAAAGTTTGACATTTTTCACTATGTTGAGTGCTGTATCTCTGTAAAGGAACGTGTGAGGGATGAGTAACATACATCATTGGAAAGCTCTCAAAGAGCTCTATCACATATGTCAGCGCCATATAGGTGGCGCTGTTCTGGAGCAAACTCTGAGACCGAAGGTGCTGGAGATGCAGGAAATGGTCTTCCTGAAAGACCTTGATTAGGTGATTGTAAAATTGCCCTCAATGTCCCCTTAAGTATTTCAGATGAAATGTAGGCAAAAGTTCCTTCCACATTTACATCTGTGATTTCTACCTATAGATGTAAATATGGAGGCGCAAACTTTGTGCGCCTCCATATTTCAATCTATTCAATTCAGGCGACCTCATGAACTTTAGCATCACTTTTGGGGCACTTCCTGTTAGTCCACAAGCACATAAATGAACTCAAGACATCAGAGGGATGCCATCTATCAGACAAAATCGGTTTCAAGTCCGTAGCTCATCGTCAGGCCGAATGAGGCCCCAAAGTGTTGGTTGACCCGGCCCCTATTGACCTTTATTGTGACCTCTTGACTTCTATAACTAGTCAACGGAGGGCGCTACAGACACGGGCCAAGGTGTTCCTGAAAGCTCTCCAAGTGTTCTCTCACATATGTCAAAATTAGCTCTCTAGCTCATTGTTTTGTCCTGAAATTCCAAGGGGACATCAACTTCACAGAGGACATCAAGACTCATAGATCCTAAGACCCTCTGATCAAAACAGGCAAATCGGCCTAACTCGGACATACTCGGTCATAGAGCGACAAGCGAGGCGTCGACGGAAAGGGCTCGACGAGCTGAGTCGAGCAGTGTCGTAAGCAAGACGGTAGACCCTTTCTGTCAAGCGCTAGGGGGCGCCAAAGTTTGACATTTTTCACTATGTTGAGTGCTGTATCTCTGTAAAGGAACGTGTGAGGGATGAGTAACATACATCATTGGAAAGCTCTCAAAGAGCTCTATCACATATGTCAGCGCCATATAGGTGGCGCTGTTCTGGAGCAAACTCTGAGACCGAAGGTGCTGGAGATGCAGGAAATGGTCTTCCTGAAAGACCTTGATTAGGTGATTGTAAAATTGCCCTCAATGTCCCCTTAAGTATTTCAGATGAAATGTAGGCAAAAGTTCCTTCCACATTTACATCTGTGATTTCTACCTATAGATGTAAATATGGAGGCGCAAACTTTGTGCGCCTCCATATTTCAATCTATTCAATTCAGGCGACCTCATGAACTTTAGCATCACTTTTGGGGCACTTCCTGTTAGTCCACAAGCACATAAATGAACTCAAGACATCAGAGGGATGCCATCTATCAGACAAAATCGGTTTCAAGTCCGTAGCTCATCGTCAGGCCGAATGAGGCCCCAAAGTGTTGGTTGACCCGGCCCCTATTGACCTTTATTGTGACCTCTTGACTTCTATAACTAGTCAACGGAGGGCGCTACAGACACGGGCCAAGGTGTTCCTGAAAGCTCTCCAAGTGTTCTCTCACATATGTCAAAATTAGCTCTCTAGCTCATTGTTTTGTCCTGAAATTCCAAGGGGACATCAACTTCACAGAGGACATCAAGACTCATAGATCCTAAGACCCTCTGATCAAAACAGGCAAATCGGCCTAACTCGGACATACTCGGTCATAGAGCGACAAGCGAGGCGTCGACGGAAAGGGCTCGACGAGCTGAGTCGAGCAGTGTAATCATCTGAAATCTAGACAAAACTTTTATCAACATTTACTTCCATGATATTTACCTATAGATGTAAATGTGGAATTTTCACTTTTATATCCAAATTTCAATCTATGTCAAGTAGATCAAAATTTGGGCTTCCTGTGTCAACAGGAAGTAGTAAGTGCAGCAGTAGCAGGAGCATTTACTGCATGGTGAGTAAAAGTTAGCTCTGTAATTTATCGATTTTTCTCCTACAAAAAGTGTCGAAACGTGGTTGTTTTTGCATTACTTCAGTGTGTGACCTCCCAGTGTAACTTTTATCAGTGGTTTAAAGCACTTTTGAGCTTTAAAAAAATACTTTTTTATTGTGCTATCTGTAGCACATGAAAACATTATGATATAGATGTAAATGTGGATTTTTCGATTTTATTTCCAAATTTCAATCTATGTCAAGTAGATCAAAATTTGGGCTTCCTGTTTCAACAGGAAGTAGTAAGTGCAGCAGCAGCAGGAGCATTTACTGCATGGTGAGTAAAAGTTAGCTCTGTAATTTATCGATTTTTCTCCTACAAAAAGTGTCGAAACTTGGTTGTTTTTGCATTACTTCAGTGTGTGACCTCCCAGTGTAACTTTTATCAGTGGTTTAAAGCACTTTTGAGCTTTAAAAAAATACTTTTTTATTGTGTTATCTGTAACACATGAAAACATTATGATATAGATGTAAATGTGGATTTTTCGAATTTATTTCCAAATTTCAATCTATGTCAAGTAGATCAAAATTTGGGCTTCCTGTGTCAACAGGAAGTAGTAAGTGCAGCAGCAGCAGGAGCATTTACTGCATGGTGAGTAAAAGTTAGCTCTGTAATTTATCGTTTTTTCTCCTACAAAAAGTGTCGAAGCTTGGTTGTTTTTGCATTACTTCAGTGTGTGACATACCAGTGTAACTTTTATCAGTGGTTTAAAGCACTTTTGAGCTATAAAAAAATATTTTTTTATTGTGTTATCTGTAGCACATGAAAACATTATGATATAGATGTAAATGTGGAATTTTCGAATTTATTTCCAAATTTCAATCTATGTCAAATAGATCAAATTTTGGGCTTCCTGTGTCACTGAATACATAGATCAAAATATTGAACATGAATCCGGTTAGCTAGCTAGCTAATTCATATGTTTTTAAGCTAATTTGTTGTTGTGTGTTGTTTCTGCCTATACCACCTAGCATGCAATTGGAGTGATTCGCAAACCACCACATTCCGGAACACTACATTTCATTACCTGTTTGGCAAGATGGTGAGTAGATATCAATGCAGAGTGTCCTTTATGTTAGTATGATAAGAATGCATAGCATTAATTTGGTGTGTTATTTTTGATTATCTACAGAGTGGAAAATTATGCGGAATTTGTTTCGGCAACTACAAGAATTTAAAACAACACCTAACTTTGTCCCACACAATCCCAAATAAAATGGAGTTGAAGCTTCTCCAGAAGTATGGGAATGCACGGTAAGTGAATATTTATTAATATTTTTTCGTAATCATGCATCAATATCCCGTTATCTTATTTGCATAGTCTTCCAGGACTTGTTAGTGCCTGGCCTAATATATATATCATAAGAGTCCCCACCGAACACATCTGCATATTTCGTTATAGTTAGCGCAACCTTATGGCCACATGTAACATCATAATTTATTGTTTAACATATTATCTGTTGCCACATGGTCTGCTTGATTCATGTCAACTCTTGAGCATAGTGTCTGGCGATGTGCAGCTAATTTGTCTGGCATGCTGTGAGCTCACCCGCAGGGTGCAGGAGCACAAGGTCCTATTCATTGCTGCTTGCAGCTTTGATTAATTTTTCATTTCTTACCACAGAGCTACGACAAGCTTGGACTGCATATTATGTGGGAAGACAGGGTTGGTCCGCCTGGACAAACACCTGCAAGATAAACACAATATCTCAGCACAGGTAAGTATATTCAAAACACAGGTAAAATCTGTTGTAAATCTAATGTTTTGTCCATCTTAAGTTAGCTTAATGTTTCAATAAAAATACATTTTATGTCAATAGGAACGAGAACCAATTATGAAGACAGCCAAGAGAGCAGCCATCGTGAAGGAGCTTGCTGAACTGCGTTCTTCAAATCTTGAACTTCCCATGGTGTCCTCATTGGACATAGGAATTACCACTGAATATGGTATTTTTACATTCTCATATCCTAATCAATTTTCTATCCAACTATAAGAATTAGGGCTGAGAGCACTTTAAACAGCGCTATTGAACAGTATTGCATTCTCAGGTGTAACCGATAACTTTATGACATGTAAGCATGACATCTATCATATTCTTTATGAATGTTACTCAAATAGACAGGAAAACTTATCTTGTGTGGTTCTGTACAGAAATAACATTGAGTGAGTAAATTGAGCTTGTTACTGTGTAATTTTGTTAGGGCTTTTGTGTTGCAAACAAAAATGATATGCTATATACTGAATTTGGAACCACAGGGTTTTAGTTTCCAATTTAAATCAATTATACTTTATTATAGAGAATGAAATTCCGCCTGTTGGTGAGGACATGATGGAGGACCCCATTGACAAGGAACAGTGCCAGGAAATAGAGGTAACGGAGTGCCATGACGAGATTGACTTGCACCTTGAGTTGAGTGCTGATTCGTCCTGTGATGACGATGGTCCTTGCGCTGGAATCGAGTACATCCCAAGATGTTCCACCCCCAAAAATCTTGGACATGATGTGAGGAGTGGTGAAAGGGTAGCTTCCTCCAGTGACTCGGATCTACAAAATCCCTCTCGGCCACTCCCTTCTACCCTTGTGTCCCACAGCTTTACTCAGATTCAACAGCCTACTTCCGTCTCTGTTTCTGAGGCCCACAACGCCTCTTCCAGTCATTCCTCCATGGCTCAGGGTCAACAGCCTCCTTCAATCGCTGTTATTGAGACCCACAACTATGCTTCCAGAGACTCTTCTTTGAGAAAGAGTCACCCTTGCACGACTCTGCCTGAATCCATCGATCCCCTGAGTTCTGACCGTGGGCTTCAGTTATGCACATGCAAGTGCAACTCCTACTTGGAGCAGTTTGATTCCAGGCTGCAGCAGCTGGAGCAGAAGGTGAATCGTTTGTTGACAACACATACAAAGACACCCAACACACCACATGGAGCACCTATATCAGCTCAGAAAGGGGAGAAGGTCTGCAAGGGAAAAAAGGATCAGCATTTATATAGTAAGTTTTCCTTTCCTTTTCAATTGCAACTTGAGGGAGAGACAATTATGGTTATTTCATTTTTCCCTTTTTCACCTTTCTTTGGTTTTTCTTGGGGGGGGGGGGGTTATACAATTAATATTTACTTTTATTATTTTTTTTACTGCAGACAAAATTCTTGATGACTACTGCAAGTTTCGCCAGGGGCCCCGGGTGGGAGCGAAGGACAAGGACAACGCACGGCAGTCTTCCAGTCATGCTCTTCGCTTCTGCCTCTACATGGCTGCTGGCCTACCTTCCAGCTCCGTATCTCACGATCTAAGGTTTCTAAACCAAATGGACAAGTTACGCGCGTAAGTACTTTTTCTTTTATATTTTTCTTTACCTAAAAACAATAATTTTAATACATATCCAGGCACAAAATACTTACAAATACAAAATATTATCTGTGAATTCCAAATTATAATCTATGATGTTTTAAAATAAATTAAAATTTGGAGGTTGGAATGTGGAATGTGGAATCTGGTGGTGGAACTAGAAGTGAGATTTAGTCACTTGTAACACCTTACATTTTTCCATAGGTGGCCAACTTACCTGGCTAAGAAGGGGTACGCACCAACGACAGTAAAAAACATGATGACCAATGTCATCATGTTCTTCAAACATGTTGAAAACTGTTTCCAAGGAAGCAGTAAGCTGAAGTCCAGAGACTTAACAAAAATCCTCTATGAAATTAAGAGGCTCCAGGCTGACGTCCACAAAAAAGTGGTTGTTCACCGGCAGAAGGTGTTGCGCAAGAAGACAGGTAAATATTTTCACTGTTTTTAAGCCTGATAATATGTACTGTCTAAAAGTGTAATTGTTTGTCCTAAATATATTTTGTCATCTGAATTTAGTTGGACTTGGAGCCTCATAAATCAATTGGTGCATGTCACACTTTTTTCATAGCCAATCAGCTTGAAGCAGTCCAGGAGAAGGAGTTCATGAGGATTGCCAGGACAAGAATTCCTCAACTGTTCAGTCAGTAGACTCTATTATTTATGTTGTGTTCTCTCTTCTTCAGTAGCTGACATTCTTAACAATCTGTGTATTTCTCATACTGTAGAAAGCTTAGCCCGCGATGGAACTCTGCTCAATGAGCACTGCAAGGTTATGGGATACATCATGGGCTACCTCTGCATCCTCACTGGGCACAGATCCATTGTCCTCACCAACATGACAAAGGAAAATGTGGCCAATGTCGAGATGTCGCGTAATGGCAAGAGGTTCCAAGTTATGGTTAGTATTTTTCAGGGGGGGTGGGGGGGGGTGGGGGGGGGTGGGGGGGGGTGGGGGGGGGTGGGGGTGCACAAAATAATACATTTTTCATTGTCGGATGGGGTGGGTTGGGGTTAGGGTTATATGAGATATAATGATAATAATGAGATATTAAGCCTCAAAGTACTTCCAAATTCTCATTTTTACTTCCAGATTCTCGTCTATTAGACGAGAATTTGGAAGTACTTCAAAGGCTCATATTTCAAAGACAGAGCTGGGTAGAAAGCTGATTCCAAGTCCATGTGCAAGCTTACAGATTGCCGCATCAAAGACACGTGGTTGCATCACTGTAGGTAGATATAATAATGAGATATTGAGTCTCAAAGTACTTCCAAATTCTCACATTTACTTCCAAATTCTCGTCTAATAGACGAGAATTTGGAAGTACTTCAAAGGCTCATATTTCAAAGACAGAACTGGGTAGAAAGCTGATTCCAAGCCCATGTGCAAGCTTACAGATTGCTGCATCAAAGTCATATGATTGCATCCCTCTAGGAACATCTAATAATGAGATATTAAGCCTCAAAGTACTTCCAAATTCTCACTTTTTACTTCCAGATTCTCGTCTATTAGACGAGAATTTGGAAGTACTTCAAAGGCTCATATTTCAAAGACAGAGCTGGGTAGAAAGCTGATTCCAAGCCCATGTGCAAGCTTACAGATTGCCGCATCAAAGACACGTGGTTGCATCACTGTAGGTAGATATAATAATGAGATATTGAGTCTCAAAGTACTTCCAAATTCTCACATTTACTTCCAAATTCTCGTCTAATAGACGAGAATCTGGAAGTAAAAATTAGAATTTGGAAGTATTTCAAAGGCTCATATTTCAAAGACAGAACTGGGTAGAAAGCTGATTCCAAGCCCATGTGCAAGCTTACAGATTGCCGCATCAAAGACACGTGGTTGCATCACTGTAGGTAGATATAATAATGAGATATTAAGCCTCAAAGTACTTCTAAATTCTCACTTTTTACTTCCAGATTCTCATCTATTAGACGAGAATTTGGAAGTAAAAGTGATCATTTGGAAGCACTTCAAAGGCTCATATCTAGCAAAGTAGTTAACATTTCATTGTGTGTGTGGGGGGGTAATGGGGGGTGTGTGACAAGGTAATAAACGTCATTGTGGGATGGGGTTGGGGGAGGACAAAGTAATAAACATTTCATTGTGGGGGGGGGGGCAAAGTCCACCTATCCAAACAAATACGCTTATGAATTTTTCCCCAAGGTGGATGACCACAAAACTGTGCGGTCTTTTGGACAAGCTGCATTGTGCCTGACCAAGGAGGAGTTTAAGTGGCTTCAACATCTGACTGAGGGCAAGTGCTGTGTTAGAGGTCCGGTCAGCCAGTACGTGTTCCACACAGGACTTGGCAAACACATAGCGAAGCCCTCACACCTTCTCCATCTGGCTTGGGTTGACTCGGGATTGAAGGGCACCATCTCTTTCAATAAGATCCGGAGCAGCGTCTCTACTCAAGTAAGAAGTTCATATAATTTGGAATTTGGAAGCCTTAATGTGGAATTGGAAGTGAGATTGTGTTGATGCTTGTATATGGGTGGGGTGGGGTGGGGGGTTGGGGTGAAGGAGGACAAAGTAATAAAAGTAGTAAACATTTCATTGTGGGGTGGGGTGGGGCTGTGGGGGACAAAGTAATAAACACAATAGTGTGGGATGGGATGGTGTGTGGTGTGTGGGGGGAGGTCAATGCAATAAACATTTCATTGTGTTTCCAGGCCAACCAACACCTCACAGAGGAAGAGAGAAGACAGGTGGCGAAATCGATGTGCCACGATCCTAACACTGCAGAGAGGTTCTACGTCGCTCTTCCTGACAATGCTGCACAGTACAAATCAAGACAATTGCGAATGAGAGCTCTGGAGAGGGCTGTTGCATCTCCTTCTCGAGTTGATGAAGGCAATAGTGATGAGGAAGAATCCTTTCGAGATGAACAATTCGAGGAATCAAACCCTTCACTATCTTCGAACAATACTCCAGAGACAAGCTCAGATGACGAACAACCAATCTTGGATGATCGCAGTGACTCAGCTTCTTCACTGTCTTCTGATGAGTTGAGGGTAATGCGTAGGAGATATGAAAGGCACTCATATGGACGTGGAGAGGCTTCCTCATTGTCAGGAGCGGACCTACCATCATTCCAGCCTCCTGAGTCTCACCTTCTTCAATCAAAGAAGAGGTTGAATTTCTCCCCAGAATCACGGCAGTCTGGACTCCAAAAGACGACTTTGCACGTGAATGTATACACTCCATCCAAGTGTTTTGTCACTGTTGACAAGTTGAAACAACCTATTGCAGATTATTATTTTAAGAAAATGAATGCAGCCCATTCCCTGCCAGAAAACCTATTTCTCGAACGGCAGACACCTGAGGGCATGCCAGAGACCCCAGCTGTTGATGACACAGGGTGTGATCCTGAGCCCCAAAGCCCTCAGAGCCCCGAGTCCCTTCTGGAAACCCCAGCTTTGGAGAACACAGGGTGTGACCCTGAGCCCCAAAGCCCTCAGGGTCCCGAGTGGGTTCAGGAAGTCCCACATGTGGATAACACAGGGTGTGACCCTGAGCCCGGAAGCCCTCAGAGCCCTGAGTGGGTTCAGGAAGCCCCAGCTGTTGATAACACAGGGTGTGACCCTGAGCCCCGAAGCCCTCGGGGCCCAGAGTCCCTTCTGGAAACCCCAGCTTTGGAGAACACAGGGTGTGACCCTGAGCCCCGAAGCCCTCAGGGCCCCGAGTCCCTTCTGGAAACCCCAGCTTTGGACAACACAGGGTGTGACCCTGAGCCCCGAAGCCCTCAGGGCCCCGAGTCCCTTCTGGAAACCCCAGCTTTGGAGAACACAGGGTGTGACCCTGAGCCCGGAAGCCCTCCGGGCCCCGAGTGGTTTCAGGAAGTCCCACCTGTGGATAACACAGGGTGTGACCCTGAGCCCGGAAGCCCTCAGAGCCCCGAGTGGGTTCAGGAATCCCCAGCTGTGGATAACACAGGGTGTTACCCTGAGCCCCGAAGCCCTCAGAGCCCCGAGTACGTTCAGGAAACCCCAGCAGAGAGGATGCCAGTTACCCCAGCTGTGGAGAGCCTTTCGAACTTGTTTATGCCCCTGAAATTTAGAGTGAGTGGATTAGTGTTATACATGTTGAAATGATATTCATAATCATGTTAGTTCCATAGTTTAATTAATAGCCATTTAAATATTTTTTTGAAAAAGAAATGAAAAAGTATGCTGGCGATTTATTTATGATTTAACAATTTATTTTATTTATTTATGTAACTATATATTTTTCTAATTTTATTACTTCCTCTAATTTAATCATGACTATGCTCTGATTACATCATTTCATATTCATATTTCAATTAAGATTTGATCGTCCCAAGTGGATTTGAATGACTTGATTCTAAAAAATATCCCAGCACAGAATGGTTAATAATGTTCAGTGAAATAAATGTTCCTAAAGTACATAATGTACATACTTGTGTCTGCCTCCTGCTTATAGGTTTGATAAAATTCTAGAAATTGTAGTAAATACTTTGTAACACTTTCAAGTCCATTAAATTGGCACATAGAACTTCTGTAGCAATTTCAAACGTTCACAGGGTAGGGTTGCTGCATCAAAGAAAGCTGGTTGCATCACTGTAGGTTCATGTAATAATGATATTTTGAGCCTGAAAGTACTTCCAAATTCTCACATTTACTTCCAAATTCTCATCTAATAGATGAGAATCTGGAAGTAAAAATGAGAATTTGGAAGTACTTCAAAGGCTCATATCTCAAAGAAAGAGCTGGGTAGAAGGCTGATTATGATATGATATGGTTACATCACTGTAGGTAGATATAATAATGAGATATTAAGCCTCAAAATACTTCCAAATTATCATTTTTACTTCCAGATTTTCATCTATTAGACAAGAATTTGGAAGTAAAAATGATAATTTGGAAGCACTTCAAAGGCTCATATTTCAAAGAGAGAGCTGGGTAGAAGGCTGATTCCAGGCCCATGTGCAAGCTTACAGATTGCTGCATCAAAGACACGTGGTTGCATCACTGTAGGTAGATATAATAATGAGATATTGAGTCTCAAAGTACTTCCAAATTCTCACATTTACTTCCAAATTCTCGTCTAATAGATAAGAATCTGGAAGTAAAAATGATAATTTGGAAGCACTTCAAAGGCTCATATTTCAAAGAGAGAGCTGGGTAGAAGGCTGATTCCAAGCCCATGTGCAAGCTTACAGATTGCTGCATCAAAGATATATGGTTACATCGCTGTAGATACATGTAATAATGAGATATTAAGCCTCAAAATACTATCAAATTCTCACTTTTTACTTCCAGATTTTCATTTATTAGACACGAATTTGGAAGTAAAAGTCATAATTTGGAAGCACTTCAAAGGCTCATATTTCAAAGAAAGAAGGTGGGAGCAGGTTGAATCAAATAACTGATGGAGGTGTGTAGATTGCTGTATCAAAAACAAGTGGCTGCATCATTCAAGGCTCATGCAGTATTATCATACATAAGAACCTGGTAGTAGTGCAAAGGTATTGATATTACAAATTTTTTTCTTGCACAGTAGTTATCATGCAAATGATGAACCTTTTTTGAATTAATTATTATAATTTACAATTATTACTGATGTGTATGTTATAATAATGAAGGTGGAGTCATAATGAACACTGACAATAAGTAAACATTGACTCTGAACAGTTGAACAGTCACTTTTATTTCTTCCAAAGCAGCATGTAGCCAAGCAAGATCATAACGCCGATCACAAAGAGGAATGCTACAACAAGAACAACTTGAAGAACTATCTCTGTTGTATCGTCTCCAGTGCAGCACTACAAAAAGAAAACATCAATCAGTCATTATGGTCCTTGTTACACAATGTAGTCATGAACATTAAGTATAACACTTACCCCAGACTCACTTCCAGTGCAGCACTACATAAAGGAAAACATCAATTAGTCATTATGGTCCTTGTTACACACTGTAGTCATGAAAAAGTATAACACTTACCCCAGTATTTACAACAAGAGTTGGTTGTGGTTCCTGGACAATGTTTTCTTCTCCATGGTTCGGAGGAGGGCTCATATATTCAAGGGGCTAGAATATAAAATAGTTTTAGTTTTCAAATTACATAATCAGTCTAATAAATACAGCACACTTAATCAAAAAAAATGTATAACTTGAGATGTTGTTCTTACAAGCCCAGAAAGAAGATCACAGGGAGGTTGACCTTGTGGTACATGGATGAGAAACTTTCTCATTTTCTTCTCTCTTAGTAGCGTTCTTAATAAAAGCAAATAGACAACATTCATACCAGAATTGGCAGTCAAAACCACACCATAAAGTTGAGACATTTGTTCAAAACCTAATCTATGTCAGTGTTTCCAAATTCCAAATGTTATTCCCCAGTATTAAAGGTAGGGTAGGAGATGTACTTCTGGAGCATTTTTTACTGAATTGCTTATAATCCTCTTCACACCCCGACAGCAACAAAGTAATTTAATGCTTTTTCATGAAAATTTTAAAAATATGTCAGCTGTGGAACCGACAATCCTGTAAAAACATTACCCAATCATGTTGAAGACCACGTTCAAAGCAATTGGCTCGTGCAGTGCTAATCAAACTGCCATCTGCCCCTCCCTCCCTCCCTCCTCTGTGTCTACAGCTTTGCTTGCACTAATTGCATGCAGCTTCAACTGGAACAGCTGCCTCCATTTAACAGATGAAAATATGGAAGATAACGTGATTATGGGTTAGGATTTTAAATCTTTCTCGATGATCCCCCCTGCTTCGTCCGACGACTGGGCAGTTGAAACTGGGAGATCAAAGGCAATGCACTGGCCGGCGCTCGTCGTCCGCAGTTCACAGTTCCTATCAACCCCTGTCCCATAAAGGAACGCTCTTTCCGAGGTCAAAGGTCAAGGTCCGAGATTAAGTTTTTTTTCTTTCAAATAGTCTTCAGTCAGATCCGTCACCTGGAATTAATTTGAGTTGATTTTATTGAATCATTTTCCCGTTCAGGGCTTTAAAGTCTTGAGTAAAATGTTTTTTTCTCTTCTCTTTTTTCTTCTCTTTTTTTCTTTGTTTATTTTTTCTTCTTTCTTCTCTTTTTTTATTTTTTCTTATGGAATTTTAGGTTCAGTATTGTTGTTTTTTTTGGATTTCTATGTTTCAGTTTCTCTTTCCAGAGATTGTGTCCTGGTTTTAATTTTGTGTCCATATCAGGCTTTAGTCAGGTTTCTCCTTTGAAGTTAATTTCTTATTTTTCCATTATTTTTTGGTTGTTCTGTTTTGTTCCATGAGTTTTGTTTTATTGAATAAATATCCCCAATCTGGGTTTTAAATGTTTGATTAAAGGTGCTCTTTTTTTCTTTTCAGACGTCTGTTTCAGTGTTGTTTATTGTTGTTATTAATAATAATAACAACAATAATAATCCTCTAAATTTTGGAACACATCATCAGTAGTGGACCCCAGGCTCATCGAATGTTTCGGCCGTTTATCACTAGACATTCTCCCCTGAGGGTGGCCCCCCCGAGGTTGATCATGTCTCAGGGTGTGTCCCATAGCCAATTGTGTTATAATCCTGTTTTATAATTATTTTTTCCACACTGGAGTTAAGTTTAGTATTTGATTTTGAGTTCAATTTTAAAGACCAAGTCCTGTTCAGGTTTAAAATCTGGTTTGAGATCTAATTCCAAGTTGTTGTATAATTGGATTAATAATTCTGTAGTTTTTTTTGTAATAATCCTTTATTTTGAATCTGTTGTTCCTTATTTCAGATAGTTTTCAGATCCTGCTTAGATTTTATTGATTTTATAGTTATTTTTCCAAACTGGAGTTTAGTTCAATATTTTGTTTTTAGTGAAATTTTAAAGTCCCAGTCCTGTTCAGGTTTAAAATCTGGTTTAAAATTTATTTCCAAGCTGGAGTATAATTTACAGTAATAATTCTTTCGTTTTTTCTGTAATAATCCTTTATTTTTGAGTTCGTCGTTCATTTTTTCAAAGAGTATTTCGATTTTTCCTAACATGGTCCTTTAAGTTTTTGGCTTACCTCCCTTCCGGTGTTATTATGCAGTGAAAAAAACGGTGGATAACTTTACTTCGAGGTTGGAAGTCCAGCGTGTCCTCCTTATGTCCAATCAGGGTCCATCTGGCATCCTCCAGAAGTGTTGTTCTGCATTCCATGCCCCGTCTGGCCTCAGAAATGCACAATAACATTAAAAAGAGAATTGTCCTGTGTTCCATACACCGCAAAACCCCAGGATTCTCTGGTAGAGTTTTATTCAAAATAATATTTTTAAAGTGTTATAATTATTATCATAGCAATATCTGCCATAATTCTAATTTAAACATCTTTATTTTGCCATAGAAGGCCTTAAACAGTGTTTAGGATACTCACCAGAGCCAATGTTCAGCCGAGCAGCCTTTAATTTGACTCTCACACAGACACAGTGTTGTTATCCTACCTACACTTTTAACTCACGGTTTTGTCAGAAAATGTCCCATGATGCCTTGCAGGCCTTAAAAAATCGTTTTTTGTTAATAACTTTTGTTCTGAAAAAGCTAGAGATCTGCAATTAACTTCCGCTCAGGGGTTTATGAGGATCGCGAATCCGGCGGTACCAGGCCCGTGTCTCTACGACGATCAGAAGTGGGTTTTTGGACACATTATTGTCATATTTTCTTATTAAAGTTTAAAAAAAGTTTAAAAAAATGCATTTTTCCAAGCGTGCGTGTGTGTGTGTGAGAGAGAGAGAGAGAGAGAGAGAGAGAGAGAAAGCAAGAGAGAGAGAGAGAGAGAGAGAGAGAGAGAGGAGAGAGAGCAAGAGAGAGAGAGAGAGAGAGAGCAAAGGGGGAGTGGTTAGGATTAGGATAAAGAAGAGTACGAGGACGAAGGAGATAGAGCTAAGGAGAGGAGCCTGTACGGGGCTAGAACTCTCCCCCGCCGGATCGGGCTGTATGCTCTATCTCCCTCTACTCCCTCATTTTCATGAGGGAAGAGAGGTGAGAAGAGAGAGTATATGTGTGTGTGTGTGTGTGTGTGTGTGTGTGAAAGAGTAGGAGAGGGAGAGAGAGAGAGAGGGAGAGAGGGAGAGAGAGGGGGGGGAAGGAGAGAGAGAGAGAGAGAGAGAGAGGTTAGGTTTAGGGTAAAGGCTCAGGGTTAGGATTAAAGGTCAAAGGTCAAAGGTTAGGTTTAGGCATAGGGTGAGTGGTTAGGATTAGGATAAGGATGAGTAGAGAGGGAGAGAGGGAGAGAGAGGGGGGGGAAGGAGAGAGAGAGAGAGAGAGAGAGGTTAGGTTTAGGGTAAAGGCTCAGGGTTAGGATTAAAGGTCAAAGGTCAAAGGTTAGGTTTAGGCATAGGGTGAGTGGTTAGGATTAGGATAAGGATGGGTTAGGGTTAGGGTTAGGATAGGGGAACTGATCCCTTCTCCTACGGGGGAAGGGGGGTGCACTCTCCTTCCACCCTGCCCGCCCATAGCCCCAGTCCCCAGGAGGAGCACGAGTGCGTTGGCGGCGTCTGCCATAGCGCACCTCGTGCCACCCATCCTCCATGTCTTGTAAGTCCTATTTATTTATTTATTATTTTTTTAATAATTAAAAATGAACTATATATTAATAATAATGTTTTTTAATCTATTTATTTATCTAAAAAAATAAAATGAAATGAAATAAAACAATCAACTAAGGAAGGTGTGCTATCAGCAACGTTTCGAGCCAAAAAGGCTCTTCATCAGGCCAAGCACACAGAAAACTAAAAGGCTAGCTAGCTAGAATGGCTATGCAGAGCTCCCTAGGTCTGTTCTCCTCCGTGGTCTGAGAAGAAATGAGCTGGAGTCAGCCGTTCGCCTTTTATAGGCTTCCCAATAATTCGCATTCGTCTTTTTTCTTTTTATGTTTTACCAATCGTCTTTTGTATTTTCCTAATCGTCTTTTTTGTTTTGTATTTTCACAGGTAAGTTTTGTGTTTTAAAAGGTAAGTAGTGTATTTGATCAGGTAAGTGAGGTAAGTTATTGTATATGATGTAATGTATTTATATTTATGTATTTTTAACAGGTGAATAAGGTAAGTAATTGTGTATAATGTGTAATGTATTTATATTTATGTAATTTTTAGTAGGTAAATCAGGTAAGTAATTGTATGTGATGTAATGTATTTATATTTATGTAATTTTCTCATTTTTAACAGGTAAGGTAAGTATTTGTATGTGATGTAATTTATTTATATTTATTAATCCGTGTAAAAAAATGTTTTTTGTGTGTTTCTTCCTGAATACAGCCGTTTTAACCCCTTCTGTGCCAAATTGTATTAAATAAATTTTACCATGTTGTCTTTGTCCTAATTTTTTAATCCCATATTCTCCCATAAATTTAACTCTTTATCATCCAATTGAAGTCTAATCACTCTTTCTATTCATACATACTCAAACATACAAATATAGATTGGGGGTGGGGTTAGGGTTAGGAATAGGATTAGGGATAACACACACATAGAGGGTGGTGGTGGTTAGGGTTAGGGTTAAAAACCAGGGGTTAGGGTTAGGGTTAATACTCATACACCCACGGGGGGGTTTTGGTTAGGGTTAGGGTTAAGATACTGGGTAGGGTTAGGATTAGGGGTTAGGATTAGGGGTTAGGGTTAGGAGTAAGGGCTAGGGTTACGCACACATATATTCAGGGTTAGGGTTAGAATAGGTAGGGATAACACTGTCAACATTCACCCACTCACACTAATTTCTCCCACAATTTAGTCCCCATGGTTAGGGTTAGGATTTTTTAAAATATCACGATGATCCCCCCTGCTTCGTCCAACGACTGGGCAGTTGAAAGTGGGAGATCAAAGGCAATGCACGGGCCGGCGCTCGTCGTCTGAAGTTCCCAAGTTCCAAACGAACCCTTGTCCTGTTTCGTTAGGATTTTTTAATTATCACAATGATTCCCCCTGCTTCGTCTGACGACTGGGCAGTTGAAAGTGGGGAATCAAAGGCAGTGCACTGGCCGACGTCTGTTGTCAGTAGTTCTCAATTCCAAAAGAGTCCCTGTTCCGTAAAGTTTTGTTTTTCTTTCTTTCCTTCGGTTGGATGCTTTAGTAATTTTTAACAGGTAGGTAAGGTACGTAATTTTAATTTTTTAACTGGTAAGTAAGGTAGTAATTGTCATTTTTCATTTTTAATAGGTAAATAGGTAAGTAATTGTATTTTTAACAGGTAAATAATTGTAAGTTTTATCAGGTAAGTAAGGTAGATAGTTGTCATTTTTACAGGTAAGTAGGATAAGTGATTCTAATTTTTTAATGGGTAAGTAAGGTAAGTAATTATAATTTTTTAGGTAAGTAATTGTAAGTTTTTAATAGGTAAGTAAGGTAAGTACTTGTAATTTTTACCAGGTAAGTAAGGTAAGTAGTTATAATTTATACAGGTAAGTAATTGTAATTAAAAAAGTTAAGTAGTTGTAATTTTTTTCAGGTAAGTAGGGTAAGTAATTGTAATTTTTTAAGGTAAAGTAAGTAATTGTAATTTTTAGTAGGTGAGTAAGGTAAGTAATTGTGATTTTCAACAGGTAGGTAAGGTAAGTAATTATAATTTTTAGTAGGAAGGTAAGGTAAATAATTGTAATTTTTCCGCAGGTAAGTAAGGTAAGTAGTTTTAATTTTTTCGGATAAGTAAGGTAAGTAATTGTGATTTTTGGTAGGTAGGTAGGTAATTGTAATTTTTAATATTTAACAGGTAAGTAAGGTAAGTAATTGTAATTTATACAGGTAAGTAATTGTAATTTTTGACAGGTAAGTAAGTAGTTGTAATTTTTGTGGTTAAGTAGGGTAAGTAATTGTAATTTTTAACAGGTAAGTAATTGTAATTTTTAGTAGGAAGGTAAGATGAATAATTGTGATTTTTCAGCAGGTAAGTAAGGTAAGTGGTTGTAATTTTTTCGGGTAAGTAAGGTAAGTAATTGTAATTTTTGGTAGGTAGGTACGGTAAGTAATTGTAATTATTTTAGCAAGTAAGTAAGGTAAGTGATTGTAATTTTTTTAACAAGTAAAGATTTTTTAATTATCTCTATGGTTATCCTTGTTTCGTCCGACGACTGGGCAGTGTAAAGTGGGGAGTCAAAGGTAGTGTAATAACCGACGTCCGATGTCCGCAGTTCTTGAACTCTTTTACCGTAAATTTTGTCTTTTTCCAGGTTGGATGTTTAGTAAAGTATTATATCCAGTCCTCTTGATTATTAGTAAGTATAATACTTTTATAGTAGGTATGACAAAATATATTTTTTTATGTGGAATATATTGTTATTCTATATTAGGAAGTTTTAGTAAAAGATAAAATTCTTATTGTTTTTTTATATATAAAAAATAAAATTTTGGACACATCGTCAGTAGTGGACCTCAGGTTCATTGGGTGTTTCGGCCACTTATCACTAGACACCCTCACCCGAGGAAGGCCCAGCCGGGGTTGATCAAATCCCGGTGTGTGTCTATTAATTTGCCAGATTGGGAGGTTTTTGGATAGAAGAGGACTAGGATTGTTTATCGGTAAATTTATTTGTTCTAATCATTTTAGTGGGTTTAGTTGGTTACAGTATATTACTGGTTTAGTTATCATTTTGTTGTTTTAGCCAGTTATTTATATATATAAAAAAAAGGTTTAAAAAGGGAGATATTATGGTCGTGATCAAGTAATTATTAATTAATAATTAATTAATTAATTAGTCAACCAAATAATTAAATAAATTAATTGAATAAAATCTGGTTTTGGTTGAAAAAAGGTTAGTAGTTTCTTTTGATCTTATTCGGTATCGTTTTATATAAGGAGAAAGAATTGGTAATTTCCCGGGAATTATTAAGTTTTTAATGATTTTGGAGGTAATAGGTCAGGAGTTTCGGAAGGCGATGCTAGGTCCCGTTGTATCCACGGCCTGGTCTCCTAAGCCGTACCAGGGGATAGAAATTTGGATTGGGTAGTGAGAATTTGAAGGAGTTCAATTGTTTGTTTAACCAAAAGGGGAAGGTTTTTAGTATTGCGAATTGTCGTATGAGGTGCAATATGGGCTGTTGTGTGAGTGAGGCTAACCCTCATAGAAGACTGGGCTACGATTAAGGTCCTGATGCCCTGGACCGCCTTTCCTGCGTGCTGTTCCTAGAGTCGGAACCCAGGGAGGTCGCATACTTACCGCCTGTTCGCTACAGATTGCTTGTTAACACCGCTAGGTAGCCACAATCCGACCAAACAAGGCTCGAGGTGAAGGTTGATTCTGGATTTTGCGTGTTCCATTTTTTAACTTCAGAGGTTAGTTTTGGAGCGCTAGGTTATCTGGGTGTCCCCCTGAAAGAGGTACCAGGACCAGCCACGACTAAGCGTTGCCTTCCCAGTCTCTCCGGGGAAGGAGGGCCAGGGCCAGCCGTGACGAGGCACTGCCTACCTGGACCTCCAGACACCCTTGCTAGTAACTATCTGAGTTTTTTTAAGGGTTCAAATTAGGTCTAAAGTCTAAGGCGTCAGTCCCAGGAGGGGAAGGCCCGGACCAGCCACGACAAGCGTTGCCTTCCTGACCGTCTCCAGGGGAAAGAGGGCCAGGGCCAGCCGTGATCAAACACTGCCTCCCTGGGCCTCCTGTCGCCCATGCTAGTATCTATCTCGGTTATTTTTCTAAAAAAGGTTCGAATTAGGTCTAAAATCTAAGGCGTCAGCCCCAGGAGGGGACAGTCAGGACCAGCCACGACTAAGCGTTGCCTTCCCGGATGTCCCCAGGGGAAAGAGGGCCAGGGCCAGCCGTGATCAAACACTGCCTCCCTGGGCCTCATGACGCCTATGCTAAAAAATCTTTTGAAATTATCCTTAGCTTTAAGGTAAAAAATTTTTTTTGTCTATTTTAGAGTAATTTTTTTAGAGCTATTTTTAAGGAATGTTTCCTGTGCCCCATACACCGCACGACTCCAGGAAAACATTAGGCTATTTTTAAGGTTTTTTCATGTCTGGTGCCCCATACACCGCACGACTCCCAGACATGTTTTAGAAGAGGAAATAATATAATTTATACTCACCACCATGGGTCAATCGAAGATCAGGTCGAATTTTGCATGTTATGTGGTGAGGTAGTCTTTTTTGGCATTCTAGGGTTCACTCACGGTTTTGACAAAAGGTGTGGTACCATGATGCTTTGCGGGGTTTAGTTACCACCCATTTTGTTATTTCCTGGTTTTTCTTCTAAAGGGGTGGTACTAAGGTTTTTCTGTCTTTCTATTTTCCCATGATGCCTAAAATCAGGATTTTTTGGTTGAAACCATGGGAGAGAATGGTAGGTAGAAATATAGGGTAGTTTGGGAGAGTGGTATTTTTATATTGTTTTTTATTGTTTTTTTTCTCTCACCCCCTTACTCTAGGGGGGTTCTCTGTTGAAAATCAAAAATAGACTTGTTCATATTAATATATGAGTTTGCATGAGCGCGTCACACACGCACACACACACTCACACACACACACACACACTCACACACACACACACACACACACACACACACACACACACACACATACACACACACACACACACACACACACCACACACACACACACACACACACACACACACGCACACGCACGCACACACACGCACACTCACGCACACACACGCACACACACACACACACACACACACACCACACACACACACATACACACACACACACACACACACACACCACACACACACACACACACCACACACACACACACACACACACACACACACACACACACACACACACATACACACCCACATACACACACATACATATCTCCTCATATACGTATATGCATATATGTGTATAAAGACACACGTCCATCCATTCATATCTTTATATTATTAAAAAATTCCTTGGGATTTGTATCTTTTATTAATTTATTATAATGTTATTATTAATTGTAATAATAATAATAATAATAATAATAATAATAATAATAATAATAATAATAGTAGTATTAGCAGTAATGAACACTATTATGACTATAATAATAGCAACAGTTAAAAACGGCCACTATGATGAAAAGAACGATGATAACAATCGTAAGATTTGAATACTTTCTATGTTATTGGTGTTGATAGCAATAATAAAGATAAAATTTGTATAATATATAATATATAATATATAAATTTATATTTTTCGTGTTTTATATTCGTTTGTTGTTGTTATGTTTAATTTGATATTATGGCAATATTTATTATGGTGACAACCACAATAATAATAATGATAATAATATTAGTAATATTAGTAATATTAATAAAGATAATGATAGTAATGGTTATCCTTACTACTGTGTTACGTGGTTATGGTTAGGGTTAGGGTCAGGATTCGGTATTAGTCCAAATTAGAGTAGTAGGTTTTGTTAGGGTTAGGATTTTTAGTGGTTAGTGTTAGGGATACGGTAGTGGTTAGGGTTAGAGTAGTAGGTTTTGTTAGGATTAGGATTCGTAGTGGTTAGGGTTAGGGTTAGGATTAGGAATTGGTTGTGGATAGGTTTAGAGTCGTGGGTTTTGTTAGTGTCAGAATCCTTAGTGGTTAGAGTAGTGTTTTTAGGATTAAGGATTCGGTAGTGGTTAGTTTTAGGGGTTATGGTTAGAGTAATAGTTTTTATCGGGGTTTGGGTTTTAGGGTTAGGGTTAGGTTTCGGTAGTGGTTAGGTTTAGGGTTAGGGTTAGGGTAGGGTTAGAGTAGTAGGTTTTGTTAGGATTAGGGTTAGGATGTCTTAGTTATCTCGATGACTCCCCTTGCTTCGTCCGACGACTGGGCAGATGAGAGTGGGGAATCAAGGCGGTGTACTGGCCGACGCCCGTTGTCTGCAGTTCTAAACGAATCTCTGTCCCGTAAAGTTTTGTTTTTTTCTTTTTTTTGGTTGGATGTTTAGTAATTTTTAACAGGTAAGTAGGGTAGGTGATTGTGGTTTTCATCAGGTAAGTAAGTTATTGTAATTTTAAATTTTAAACAGGTAAGTAATTGTCATTTTTTAGTTTTTAATAGGTAAGTAAGGTAAGTAATTGTAATTTTTAATTTTTTACAGGTAGGTGAGGTAAGTAGTTGTGATTTTTAACAGGTAAGTACGGAAGGTAATTGTAATTTTAATAGGTAAGTAAGGTAAGTAATTTAAGTAATTTTTAGTAGGTAAGTAAGGTAAGTAATTGTAATAATAAAAAAATTTTTTTGGCATGTAAGTAATTATAATTTTTTGATTTTTAACAGGTAAGTGAGGTAAGTAGCTGTAATATTTTATTGGTAAGTACGTTAAGTATTTGTAATTTTAACAGATAAGGTAAGTAATTGTCATTTTTTAGTTTTTAACAGGTAAGTAAGGTAAGTAATTGTAATTTTTAGCAGGTAAGTAGTTATAAGTTAAGTAATTGTAATTTTTAACAGGTAAGTAATTGTAATTTTAAATTTTAAACAGGTAAGTAAGGTAAGTAATTGTGATTTTTAACAGGTAAGTAATTGTAAATTTAAAAAAAATTTTTTTAAGAGGTAAGTGAGTTTTTCAGGTTAGGGTTAGAGTAGTAGGTTTTGTTAGGATTAGGATTCGTAGTGGTTGGGTTAGGGTTAGGAATTGGTTGTGGATAGGTTTAGAGTCGTGGGTGTATGTTAGTGCCAAAATTCTTAGAGGTTAGAGTAGTATTTTAGGGTTAGGGGTTCGGTAATGGTTAGGGTTAGGATTTGGTAGTGGCTAGGGTAGTAGTGGGTTTTTAGGGTTAGGGTTAGGGTTAAGTGGTGGTTAGGGTTAGAGTAGGGTTAGGGTTAGGGTTAGGGTTAGGTTTATAAAAATTATCACGATGACTCTCCCCATGATGCCACTGGGCATCACAGTTGGATAGAGAGCCAAAGGCAAAGCACTGGCCAGCGCATGTCAACTGGAGTCCCCCACTTTTGTGTACACCACACCATACCGCAGTAGAGAGAGAGAGAGAGAGAGAGAGAGAGAGATCAGAGCCTCAGTTCCTCAATTACCATTCCTTGATTAAGGACCAGTGGAGAGGCTAGCATGAGGTTCTGAGGGAGAATAGACGTCCTACACTAAAGGTCTTGTAATATGAAATAGGATGAGGATGATGATGATGATGATGATGATGATGATGATGAAGAAGCAGACGTCCCACGAAGACCAGTTGAGACCACCATTTGCAAGACCATTTAATAGCGTTATTGCTTTCTTAATGTCCACCAATCACCATTGATGGATCTCATGAATTCAGCTATCTTCAACATCTATACAAAGGTCGGGTCAAAAGGTCACGTCTGTTGAGGTCCAGGTTAAAGGTCAGGGAGACTATAAATATAGGTGAGATACATGTGTATCAATTAACATTCACAGTCCCCGGGAGGCCGCGAGACAACTGTGTTAAAGCAATTTGCTTTCATGTACCACAATCCATAAGTGTATTACTTATTTTATTTTATTTAAAAAATGATTGTGGTAAATTGAAGGACACATCTTCAGTAGTGGACCCCAGGGTCACAGGGCGTTTCGGCCGTTTATCACTAGACACCCTCACCTGAGGAAGGCCCAGCCGGGGTTGATCAAATCCCGGTGTGTGTCCAATCTTCAATCAGAATTATGATTTTAATAAATCAATTATTATTCAAGTTAAATAACCTGTATACATTTTGAATAATGTTTTCTTCTTTCTCAATAAATCAATTATTTTTCAGGTTAAACATCTTCTATGTATTTTGATTAATGTTAAGTTTGCTGATTTGCACTGTCTTCATGCTTTAGGTCCCGTTTAAGGTCATTTGGTCTTTCATGTCAACCGTTCTGCTAGTCCAAACAAGAATTAAATTTTCAATAAACCTTTAATCCTACCTGTGTGGTTGGTTCCGACTGGTTGTTAACACCGCAAGGTAGCTCCAGCCAGGCCAGCCACTGTTGATCCAGGGGTCTCAATTTTCCTCTTCCAGGGGTCTCAAGCTCAAACTGATTGTGATCCTTTGATTCAGCTTTCCTTTTATGTTTGTTGATTCGAAGCACACGTGAAGAAAAGCGATCCTAATTGAAGAAAAGACTTTAAAGGGTAAAAATCCATCATCATTGTTATTCCAGGGGTCTTCTGTCCTTCTTCAGAGGGTCCCCGTCCTCCTCCAGAGGACCTCTGTCCTCCTCTGTCGAAGTTCAAACTGATTGTGATCCTGTGAGTCAGCGTTCCTTTTATACTCATTGGTTTCGAAGCACCCGCGAAGCACACACGAAAAAGGCTATTTTAAATGAAGAAAAGACTTTAAAGGGTTAAAATCGAAGCAGCCGCGAAGCACACGCGAAACACACGCGAAACAGGCGATTTTACAGTAAGGAGAGGATTTTAAAAGATAAATATCCGGCTATTTTAAATGAAGAAAAGACTTTAAAGGGTTAAAATCAAAGCAGCCGCGAAGCACACGCGAAGCACACGCGAAACAGGCGATTTTACAGTAAGGAGAGGATTTTAAAAGATAAATATCCACTATTAGTGTTGCTTCAGAGATCTTCTAGACTTCCTTCAAGGGGTCTCTGTCTTTATTCAGGTCGTCAAAGCTCAAATCGATTTGGATTAGGGTTAGAGCCAGAGCCTAGGATTAAGCTGCATACAGTTCTATGGTTAGGGTTAGAATAAAATTACAGGGTTGGGTACAGCTTCGAAGATTAAGGTTAGGATTAGGGCCAGATCCAGGTCTTAGGTTTAGGCAATGACCTTTAATGTTTGTGGCAGTGTCGAATGACATTGCAGTATAGCTCATTTTCTCGACCTCTTTAAAGGTCAAAGGTCATTTGTCCGAGTTGTTTTCTGTTTTAGGATGAATAATGGCGACGATGATGATGATGATGTTGTTCCTCTCTCCATTTAGGCGTTCCGAGGGGATATGAGAGAGAGAGAGAGAGAGAGAGAACGGCAGATTTTGTGGTATACACCTGCGTGTTAAGGAAACCAGCTTGTCCGAAGGCGCGGGCGGGTTAGGTTTATAAAAATTATCACGATGACTCTCCCCATGATGCCACTGGGCATCACAGTTGGATAGAGAGCCAAAGGCAAAGCACTGGCCAGCGCATGTCAACTGGAGTCCCCCACTTTTGTGTACATCACACCATACCGCAGTAGAGAGAGAGAGAGAGAGAGAGAGAGATATCAGAGCCTCAGTTCCTCAATTACCATTCCTTGATTAAGGACCAGTGGAGAGGCTAGCATGAGGTTCTGAGGGAGAATAGACGTCCTACACTAAAGGTCTTGTAATATGAAATAGGATGAGGATGATGATGATGATGATGATGATGATGATGATGAAGCAGACGTCCCACGAAGACCAGTTGAGACCACCATTTGCAAGACCATTTAATAGCGTTATTGCTTTCTTAATGTCCACCAATCACCATTGATGGATCTCATGAATTCAGCTATCTTCAACATCTATACAAAGGTCGGGTCAAAAGGTCACGTCTGTTGAGGTCCAGGTTAAAGGTCAGGGAGACTATAAATATAGGTGAGATACATGTGTATCAATTAACATTCACAGTCCCCGGGAGGCCGCGAGACAACTGTGTTAAAGCAATTTGCTTTCATGTACCACAATCCATAAGTGTATTACTTATTTTATTTTATTTAAAAAATGATTGTGGTAAATTGAAGGACACATCTTCAGTAGTGGACCCCAGGGTCACAGGGCGTTTCGGCCGTTTATCACTAGACACCCTCACCTGAGGAAGGCCCAGCCGGGGTTGATCAAATCCCGGTGTGTGTCCAATCTTCAATCAGAATTATGATTTTAATAAATCAATTATTATTCAAGTTAAATAACCTGTATACATTTTGAATAATGTTTTCTTCTTTCTCAATAAATCAATTATTTTTCAGGTTAAACATCTTCTATGTATTTTGATTAATGTTAAGTTTGCTGATTTGCACTGTCTTCATGCTTTAGGTCCCGTTTAAGGTCATTTGGTCTTTCATGTCAACCGTTCTGCTAGTCCAAACAAGAATTAAATTTTCAATAAACCTTTAATCCTACCTGTGTGGTTGGTTCCGACTGGTTGTTAACACCGCAAGGTAGCTCCAGCCAGGCCAGCCACTGTTGATCCAGGGGGTCTCAATTTTCCTCTTCCAGGGGGTCTCAAGCTCAAACTGATTGTGATCCTTTGATTCAGCTTTCCTTTTATGTTTGTTGATTCGAAGCACACGTGAAGAAAAGCGATCCTAATTGAAGAAAAGACTTTAAAGGGTAAAAATCCATCATCATTGTTATTCCAGGGGTCTTCTGTCCTTCTTCAGAGGGTCCCCGTCCTCCTCCAGAGGACCTCTGTCCTCCTCTGTCGAAGTTCAAACTGATTGTGATCCTGTGAGTCAGCGTTCCTTTTATACTCATTGGTTTCGAAGCACCCGCGAAGCACACACGAAAAAGGCTATTTTAAATGAAGAAAAGACTTTAAAGGGTTAAAATCAAAGCAGCCGCGAAGCACACGCGAAGCACACGCGAAGCACACGCGAAGCACACGCGAAACAGGCGATTTTACAGTAAGGAGAGGATTTTAAAAGATAAATATCCGGCTATTTTAAATGAAGAAAAGACTTTAAAGGGTTAAAATCAAAGCAGCCGCGAAGCACACGCGAAGCACACGCGAAACAGGCGATTTTACAGTAAGGAGAGGATTTTAAAAGATAAATATCCACTATTAGTGTTGCTTCAGAGATCTTCTAGACTTCCTTCAAGGGGTCTCTGTCTTTATTCAGGTCGTCAAAGCTCAAATCGATTTGGATTAGGGTTAGAGCCAGAGCCTAGGATTAAGCTGCATACAGTTCTATGGTTAGGGTTAGAATAAAATTACAGGGTTGGGTACAGCTTCGAAGATTAAGGTTAGGATTAGGGCCAGATCCAGGTCTTAGGTTTAGGCAATGACCTTTAATGTTTGTGGCAGTGTCGAATGACATTGCAGTATAGCTCATTTTGGGTTAGGGTTAGGGTTAGGGTTAGGGTTAGGTTGGGGTTAAACGTAACACTCTGAAGAGTGTTCCGGGGGCTCTGGCTCAAGGTAACCATGGATGTCTAAAAACACTTGGGTATTTTCTTCATTAAAATCATTCAAAATGGTTAACTAGTATCCCTAAAGGAGAGGAGAAAAAAAAAAAAAAAAAAAAAAAAAAAAAAAAAAAAAAAAAAAAAAAAAAAAAAAAAAAAAAAAAAAAAAAAAAAAAAAAAAAAAAAAAAAAAAAAAAAAAAAAAAAAAAAAAAAAAAAAAAAAAAAAAAAAAAAAAAAAAAAAAAAAAAAAAAAAAAAAAAAAAAAAAAAAAAAAAAAAAAAAAAAAAAAAAAAAAAAAAAAAAAAAAAAAAAAAAAAAAAAAAAAAAAAAAAAAAAAAAAAAAAAAAAAAAAAAAAAAAAAAAAAAAAAAAAAAAAAAAAAAAAAAAAAAAAAAAAAAAAAAAAAAAAAAAAAAAAAAAAAAAAAAAAAAAAAAAAAAAAAAAAAAAAAAAAAAAAAAAAAAAAAAAAAAAAAAAAAAAAAAAAAAAAAAAAAAAAAAAAAAAAAAAAAAAAAAAAAAAAAAAAAAAAAAAAAAAAAAAAAAAAAAAAAAAAAAAAAAAAAAAAAAAAAAAAAAAAAAAAAAAAAAAAAAAAAAAAAAAAAAAAAAAAAAAAAAAAAAAAAAAAAAAAAAAAAAAAAAAAAAAAAAAAAAAAAAAAAAAAAAAAAAAAAAAAAAAAAAAAAAAAAAAAAAAAAAAAAAAAAAAAAAAAAAAAAAAAAAAAAAAAAAAAAAAAAAAAAAAAAATTACCTAGGATTAAGCTGCATACAGTTCTATGGTTAGGGTTAGAATAAAATTACAGGGTTGGGTACAGCTTCGAAGATTAAGGTTAGGATTAGGGCCAGATCCAGGTCTTAGGTTTAGGCAATGACCTTTAATGTTTGTGGCAGTGTCGAATGACATTGCAGTATAGCTCATTTTGGGTTAGGGTTAGGGTTAGGGTTAGGGTTAGGGTTAGGGTTAGAATAAAATTACAGGGTTGGGTACAGCTTCGAAGATTAAGGTTAGGATTAGGGCCAGATCCAGGTCTTAGGTTTAGGCAATGACCTTTAATGTTTGTGGCAGTGTCGAATGACATTGCAGTATAGCTCATTTTCTCGACCTCTTTAAAGGTCAAAGGTCATTTGTCCGAGTTGTTTTCTGTTTTAGGATGAATAATGGCGACGATGATGATGATGAAGAAGCAGACGTCCCACGAAGACCAGTTGAGACCACCATTTGCAAGACCATTTAATAGCGTTATTGCTTTCTTAATGTCCACCAATCATCATTGATGGATCTCATGAATTGAGCTATCTTCAACATCTATACAAAGGTCGGGTCAAAAGGTCACGTCTGTTGAGGTCCAGGTTAAAGGTCAGGGAGACTATAAATATAGGTGAGATACATGTGTATCAATTAACATTCACAGTCCCCGGGAGGCCGCGAGACAACTGTGTTAAAGCAATTTGCTTTCATGTACCACAATCCATAAGTGTATTACTTATTTTATTTTATTTAAAAAATGATTGTGGTAAATTGAAGGACACATCTTCAGTAGTGGACCCCAGGGTCACAGGGCGTTTCGGCCGTTTATCACTAGACACCCTCACCTGAGGAAGGCCCAGCCGGGGTTGATCAAATCCCGGTGTGTGTCCAATCTTCAATCAGAATTATGATTTTAATAAATCAATTATTATTCAAGTTAAATAACCTGTATACATTTTGAATAATGTTTTCTTCTTTCTCAATAAATCAATTATTTTTCAGGTTAAACATCTTCTATGTATTTTGATTAATGTTAGGTTTGCTGAGTTGCACTGTCTTCATGCTTTAGGTCCCGTTTAAGGTCATTTGGTCTTTCATGTCAACCGTTCTGCTAGTCCAAACAAGAATTAAATTTTCAATAAACCTTTAATCCTACCTGTGTGGTTGGTTCCGACTGGTTGTTAACACCGCAAGGTAGCTCCAGCCAGGCCAGCCACTGTTGATCCAGGGGTCTCAATTTTCCTCTTCCAGGGGGTCTCAAGCTCAAACTGAATGTGATCCTTTGATTCAGCTTTCCTTTTATGTTTGTTGATTCGAAGCACCCGCGAAGCACACGCGAAACAGGCGATTTTACAGTAAGGAGAGGATTTTAAAAGATAAATATCCGGCTATTTTAAATGAAGAAAAGACTTTAAAGGGTTAAAATCAAAGCAGCCGCGAAGCACACGCGAAACAGGCGATTTTACAGTAAGGAGAGGATTTTAAAAGATAAATATCCACTATTAGTGTTGCTTCAGAGATCTTCTAGACTTCCTTCAAGGGGTCTCTGTCTTTATTCAGGTCGTCAAAGCTCAAATCGATTTGGATTAGGGTTAGAGCTAGAGCCTAGGATTAAGCTGCATACAGTTCTATGGTTAGGGTTAGAATAAAATTACAGGGTTGGGTACAGCTTCGAAGATTAAGGTTAGGATTAGGGCCAGATCCAGGTCTTAGGTTTAGGCAATGACCTTTAATGTTTGTGGCAGTGTCGAATGACATTGCAGTATAGCTCATTTTCTCGACCTCTTTAAAGGTCAAAGGTCATTTGTCCGAGTTGTTTTCTGTTTTAGGATGAATAATGGCGACGATGATGATGATGATGTTGTTCCTCTCTTCATTTAGGCGTTCCCTAATTTTAAAATAGTTTTTAATTTTTTGAGGGGTTTTATATGTTTAAAGGAAGTTAAAAAATGCAGGCGGCTCCCATATATACTTCTGTTTTCTTTTACTCTATTAAATTTGCATTATACCTCTCCATGTGAATAAAAAGTGCTAAAAATGGGGCATGCAATAAATAAGATAAGAACGGTACCGACCGTTCGTTAAAACGTTAAATCATTGGAATTAATAAATAATAATAGAATAAATACACACATAAATAAAAATATTTTTACAAGGTAAATAAAGGTTAGTAAACAAAACTCCAAACCGTGTTATTTATATAAAAGGAGGTGTCACAGGAGAGGGGTATGTAAAATGTATAAAATAGAATGGGATGTAATTAAGAGGGATAAGAACAAGGTCCACCGTACTGCATAGAAAATTCCTCCTAAAAGAACCTGTGAGGGAGAGAACATAGACAGTCCAGGAGGTTAGTAAAAAAAGTTTTTACTAAAAATATGAATTAAAAAATGGAAATGCTTCAGTTAATATTTTTCATTTAGCCCCGTAGGGTCTATTGTTTTTAATGAGTGAATCCATTTCCTCTCCGCCGCCCGTCGCTGTGCCGTGGTCCAGTTCCTGTCACTCTCCAGACCCAGGCTTTGCAGGTTGTGTGGGCCATGGAGTTTAAAATGTGCATATAAAACACTCGTGCCGTTCCCACTATTCATTTTATATATATGTTGTTTTATTCTTGTGTTTAACTCATTGCCCGTCTCCCCGATGTATAAAATATGGCAGGCCCTGCATCTGATTGCATATATAGCGTTTCTTGTTTCAGGTTTTAAGGCCTGCCAGAGTTTAATTCCTGTTTTTGCCTGTGGGTTAAAAATGTAGGGGAGACGGATAAAATCAATTTCCGATCCTCGAAACGCTTCCTTGTTGCAATTTGCTTTGTTATTAAAAGCAGTGTGAGTTAAGATATCTTTTAAATTTTTATTGCGTCGGTAAGCGGAGATCATACGGCACTCTTTCAGCACGTCACAACCCTCCCTCGCCCCCTGAAAGTTTGTCTTTAAAGTTCTTAAAAACTTTGTGTTATCCTCAGAGTATGTTATAACCATAGGGACGAGGGACAGGTTGGACGGCTGCGTTGTGATGTTATGATTTTGGGTGAAGGTGCCGTTGACCTCCGCCTTGATGCTCCTAAGGAAGCGCCTCGAGTAGCCCCTAAGCCTCAGCGCACCAAAAAGGGTTCGGGTGGACTCCTCCACATGCTCCGCAAAGGTGCAGATTCTGTGGAAGCGTATCAGCTGGGACTTTATCAGACCCCTGTACGTGTGCTTAGGGTGGAAACTTGACTTATGGAGTAATGCATGGCGATCCGTGTCCTTGAAATATACTTTTGTAGCTAGTTTTTTGCTACGGTCGTCAGAGTCACAGAAGAAGACCCGTGTATCCAGAAATTCTAAGGTGAGTGGTTGTAAGTTATGTTTGAGTTTGATTTTGGGATGGTGTGTGTTGAGGGTGTGGAGAAATGAAAGAAATTCCTTTTCCGAGCTGTCCCAAAGACCAAATATATCGTCTAGATATCTGAAATATAGTAGAGGTGTTATGGAGGTTTTGAAAAAGGCTGTTGCTTCCCAGTTTGATAAATAGATGTCGGCATATGCTGGTGAATATTTTCTTCCCATAGCACAGCCGCACAGCTGGAGATAGTGTTTATTGTCAAACATGAAATCATTTCGGGTGAGTGTAAATTCTAATAACTGTAATAATTCCTTGTCGGGTCTGGAAGGGTCTGGATGTTTATTGAAAATATTCTGAATGGCAGCAAGGCCGAGTGGAGTTTCTATGTTAGTATATAGTGAATCTATGTCTATGGAAAAAAGGAGAGTGTGGCTGGGTACCTGCAGGTTTTTTATTTTATTAACAAATTCATATGTGTCTTTTATGTAACTAGGGTGGAGTTTTGAGAGTGGGTTAATGAAGTGGTCTATGTATTCCGTTATTCTATATGATTCTGATCCGCAGTCACTGACAATAGGGCGGCCGACCGGAACAACAGCAGGGACCGTCCATGTCTGAGGAGGCTTATGGATCTTCGGGAGAAGATAGAAGAGGCGGGGCCTGGGCTCATCTGGACCGTCCAAGTATTTTTTCTGTTTTGCATTAATATATTTTTTATGGTATAGAGTGTCTGTGATGTTCCTGATTAATATTTGTGTTTCTAATTGTAATGAGTGTGAAAGTGGTTTGTAATAAATGGTATTATTTAACTGTCTAAGTACTTCTAATGTATAATTATTCCTATCCTGTAAAACTATTTGTCCCCCTTTGTCTGCTGATTTGATAATGATATGATTGTTATTGCCTAGTGTTTTAATTATTTGTTTTTGTTGTTGAGTTATGTTTTGCTGTCTATGTGGGAGGGGGCGCCATTTCCTGAATGCTTGTGTGTTTTTATCTATTAACTGTTGGATTTGGGGTGAGATATTATCTGTGTGAGGTTCCCAAGTGGACGGTCCAGTGAAACCCACAGGTTCCCGCCTCTGTGCCCCGTGGAAGTGATCCAAGAGTTTCAGCCTCCTATGGAAGACATGGAGGTCCCCCCTGAGCTCCGGCCGGGTTTGAGGTTTGGGTGTGGGTATAAATGTGAGTCCTTTTTCCAGTATCTCCAGCTGTGCGGCTGTTAAGGAGAGTGTAGAACAGAGGTTAGTAATGTTAGAGTTGAGGGGGGCTGTGTTGAAACAATGACCCCCCGTTACCAGTTTAATTGTTGTTTCCAGTAATTAAAGATGAGTGTGGCTGTGTCCTTTGTCCAGTGAATGTGGTCTTTGGGACAGGTCTGGAAAAGAAGCGGGTTTATTTCTGATAGGAAGGTGCATTTATTGGTTATAATACTGTTCAGTTTGGTGAGAAGTTCTTGCTTTTTGGACTCCAACCTGTTGGAAAAATTTATTACAGGGATGTAAATGGTTGCATTTGGAAAGATAGTGTGGCTGGTTTTTAATAA
>NC_079367.1:955020-985020 GCF_021018895.1 Seriola aureovittata | reverse complement strand
TATATACAATGGTGTCACAGGAGAGGAGTATATAAAATTCATAAAATTAAATGGAGGGTGATTAAAAGGGAATAAAATAAACTCCACCGCACTGCATGAAGAATCTCCACATAAAAGAACCTGTAGGGAGAGATTCATAGACAGTTCAGGAGGTTGGTAAAAAAAGTTTTTACTGAAATGTAGATTAAAAAATGGAAATGGTTCCACTAATATTTTTCATTTAAGCCTGTGGGGTCTATTGTTTTTAATAAGTGGATCCATTTCCTCTCCGCTGCTCGTCGCTGTGCCGTGGTCCAACTCCTGTCGCTTTCCAGACCCAGGCTTTGTAAGTTGTGTGGGCCATGGAGTTTAAAATGTGCATATAAAACACTCGTGCCGTTCCCACTATTCATTTTATATATGTGTTGTTTTATTCTTATGTTTAATTCGTTACCCGTCTCCCCGATGTATAAGATATGGCAGGCCTTGCATCTGATTGCATATATAGCATTTCTTGTTTCAGGTTTCAAGGCCTGCCCTAGTTTAATGCCTGTTTTTGCCTGTGGGTTAAAAATGTAGGGGAGACGGATAAAATCAATTTCCGATTCCCGAAGCGCCTCCTTATTACATTTTGCTTTGTTATTAAAAGCCGTGTGAATTAAAATATCTTTCAAATTTTTATTACGTCGGTAAGCGGAGATCATACGGCACTCTTTCAGCGCGTCACAGTCCTCCCTCGCCCCCTCAAAGTTGGTCTTTAGAGTTCTTAAAAGCTTTGTGTTGCCATCAGAGTATGTTATAACCATAGGGACGAGGGACATGCTGGACGGCTGTGTTATGATGTCATCATGTTGTGTGAAGGTGCCGCTTACCTCCGCCTTTATGCTCCTAAGGAAGCGCTTCGAGTAGCCCCTGAGCCTCAGCGCACTAAAAAGGGTTCGGGTGGACTCCTCCACATGCTCCGGGAAGGTGCAGATTCTGTGGAAGCGTATCAACTGGGACTTTATCAGACCCCTGTACGTGTGCTTAGGGTGGAAACTTGATTTATGGAGGAGTGCATGACGATCTGTGTCCTTGAAATATACCTTGGTTGCTAGTTTTTTGCTATGGTCGTCAGAGTCACAGAAGAAGACCCGTGTGTCCAGAAATTCTAGTGTGAGTGGTTGTAGGTTATGTTTGAGTTTGATTTTGGGATGGTGTGTGTTGAGGGTGTGGAGAAATGAAAAAAATTCAATTTCCGACCTGTCCCAAAGACCAAATATATCATCCAAATATCTGAAATACAGTAGAGGTGTTATGGAGGTTTTGAAAAAGGCTGTTGCTTCCCAGTTTGCTAAGTAAATGTCGGCGTATGCTGGTGAATATTTTCTTCCCATAGCACAGCCGCACAGCTGGAGATAGTGTTTACTGTCAAACATGAAATCGTTTCTGGTGAGTGTGAGTTCTAATAACTGTAGTAATTCATTATCGGGTCTGGAAGGGTCTGGATGTTTATTGAAAATATTCTGAATGGCAGCAAGGCCGAGTGGAGTTTCTATGTTAGTGTATAGTGAATCTATGTCTATGGAAAAAAGGAGAGTGTGGCTAGGTACCTGCAGGTCTTTTATTTTATTAACAAATGCATATGTATCTTTAATATAACTAGGGTGGAGTTTTGAGAGTGGGTTGATGAAGTGGTCTATGTATTCCGTTATTCTATATGATTCTGATCCGCAGTCACTGACAATAGGGCGGCCGACCGGAACAACAGCAGGGACCGTCCACGTCTGAGGAGGCTTATGGATCTTTGGGAGAAGATAGAAGAGACGGGGCCTGGGCTCATCTGGACCGTCCAAGTATTTTTTCTGTTTTGCATTAATATATTTTTTATTGTATAATGTGTCTATGATATTCCTGATTAATATTTGTGTTTCTAATTGTATTGAATGTGAAAGTGGTTTATAATAAATGGTATTGTTTAACTGTCTGAGTACTTCTAATATGTAATTGTTTTTATCCTGTAATACTATTTGTCCCCCTTTGTCTGCTGGTTTGATGATTATGTGATTGTTATTACCTAGTGATTTAATTATTTGTTTTTGTTGTTGTGTTATGTTCTGCTGCCTATGTGGGAGGGGGCGCCATTTTCTGAGTGCTTGTGTGTTTTTATCTATCAACTGTTGGATTTGAGGTGAGATGTTTTCTATATGAGGTTCCCAAAAGGACGGTCCAGTGAAACCTACAGGTTCCCGCCTCTGTGCCCCGTAAAAATGATCCAGGAGTTTCAGCCTCCTATGGAAGACATGGAGGTCCCCCCTGAGCTCCGGCCGGGTTGGAGGTTTGGGTGTAGGTATGAATGTGAGTCCCTTTTCCAGTATCTCCAGCTGTGCGGCTGTTAAGGAGAGTGTAGAGCAGAGGTTAGTTATATTGGAATTAAGGGGGGTTGTATTGGAACATTGACCCCCCGTTAACAGTTTAATTGTTGTGACCAGTAATTGAAGATGAGTGTGGCTGTGTCCTTTGTCCAGTGAATTTGGTCCTTGGGACAGGTCTGGAAAAGAAGCGGGTTTATTTCTGAAAGGAAGGTGCATTTGTTGGTTATAATACTGTTCAGTTTGGTGAGAAGTTCCTGTTTTTTGGACTCCAACCTGTCAGAAAAGTTTATTACAGGGATGTAAGTGGTTGCATTTGGAAAAATGGTGTGGCAGGTTTTCAATAGCTGTTGAAGTTGTTTCCAGGTGGTTGTGGTTTCGTGTTCTTGCAGGCAGTTGTTAAGTCCTGCAGATATTACTATGTGTTTTGTATTATGGTGAGGTGTGAGTTTCTTTAATATTGTGTTTATGTGATGAAATGTGGCTCCAGGATAGCTGTCAATCTGAATGTTTGGATTAGTGAAGCGTGGGATGCGTGACAGGTTGGAGTCCCCTATAATGAGGGTCTCCTTCTGTACCTCCAACGACCATTCCTGTAGTTTCCTAAATGTACGTGGGTGTGTATGTGGTTCCGGGCGCCCTGGGGAGCCAGGTGGAGCCGCAGAAGCCCTGTTAGAGTTTGAGGTGGATGACTCAGACGTTGAGGAGGAAGTCAGCTTGTTGCTTTTCATCTTTTCAACCGTCATCATCGTGTCATTATCCACCTCAGTGGTTTTTTCTCTTTCACAGGGCTCTGTGGCAGACAGCTCTGGCTCCCTCTGCTGTTGGTGTGGTGTGGTGTTTTCTGTGGATGGAGAGGATGAAATGGTGTTACTACAGGGTAGAGCAACGTTACTGATGATCTGTGGTTGCTCTCTGTGAAGACTGTTTGATGAACGGGGAGGCTCGGAGGGGGGGGCCGGAGGGCAAGTGCGGGACCCAGCCCGTGCCATCCCGAGACGCTCCAGTTGTTCCTTAGGGACTGGGTGGATAACCACTCTCACCTGGCGTCTCGGGTTTCTTTTTGGCAGCTGGATCTGGGGCTGAGTCACCGTTTCAGGGTCCCCCGGTGTCCCCCCCATCGTACAGGGGTCTGGATGGACGGGTTGTGGGGTTGGGGTAGGTCGGGGAGGAGAAGAAGAACAAGGTGAAGTGGGTTTAGTAAGGGAGGAAGGAGAGGAGGGGGATTTGGGAGGATAGAGGGGGGAGGAGAGATGGGGGAGAGGTTTTAGGGCAAGGAGGGGGGAAGGAGGGGGAGAGGAGGAGGGCTTGGGGGGAGGAGGAGGGGTAGTGGGGGAGGGAAGGGAAGGTTTGGGGAGAGGGGGGGTGGTAAGGGAGGAAGGAGAGGAGGAAGGTTGGGGGAGAGGAGGGGAGGGAAGGGGGGGAGAGGTAGTAGGGAGGGGGGAGGGAGGGGTGCAGGGAGGGTTGATGGGAGCAAGAGATGGGCCGGATGGTTCTGGTAGTGGGGGAAAGTCCACGGGGGAGAGCCGAGGTGGAGAGGTGTCCCCCTCCGTTTGGGGACCCCTGGCTATCAGGTCCCTCAGTGTGTCAACGGAGGAGGACGTTAACTTCCTCCTGTATCTCGCTCTCCCCCACTGGACTGCTTTATCAAATAATTGTTGGTTAAAATCAGGGAGATTCTCCAGCTCCACAGCAATCAGTGTGTCGTAGTGTTCACGTAATATTATCATGTTATTGTGCATCCAGTTGTCTGTGTTCTGTTTAACTTTATGGAATGTAATGTTGTTAGGGGATGATGGCTTAATAAAAGATGTTAATCTATTAACTTTGCGCATCATCCCCTGTGGATATGTGTTGTTAAGAAATGTGTTATTTAAGATTTCAGAGTGGTGAATTGCCTGGAGTAATTTGAAATATTTTTTGGTTTGTAGATGTATCTCTGTTGATGGTTTATGGGATGTTGTAGGTAGGTTGCTCCGACCTGGCAGGAGAGTCTGGGAGTGACGTGTGTCATTCTCCCTCATCTCCATGTCAGGCGGAGCAGCCAGTGTTGTAAATCTGTTTGTGAGGGTTATTGTCATGAATGCTGTGAAGCTGGAGAAAAAATGGGTTAGGGTTAGGGTTAGGTTGGGGTTAAAACACAACACTCTGAAGAGTGTTGTGAGGGGCTCTGGCACAAGGTTATCATGGATGTTAAAAAACACTGGGATTTTCTTTTGTTAAAACCATTTGTCCATGGTTAAAATATCCTTACATGAGTAAAAACAAAAATATATAATAAAATAAAAAATTGATAAAAGAATAAAAAACAAATAAATAAGTAAGAAAATTAAAAGACAGGGAATGGACCTTCAACACAGGGAGGCAGCGGGAGTCTTGTTTATTATAAAATTCCCCTGACTGCCATATACACTCTCAACTGTTGGATAAAAAGGGAATAAAATATGTTAAAATGACAATTTCTCCAATAAGAATAAAATTAATGAAAAAAAAAAAAAAAAAAAAAAAAAAAAGGAAGGATATCAATTAATAAATAGAATTATAGGTAAAAAATATTTTAAATATGGAACATAGAGATACCGCTATTAAAACATACAAGCACTAAGATAGAAATAAGACAAAACAGGGTTAGTAATGATTAAAATATATAAAAGAAACATGCAATTTATATAAAATGTATGAAAAAAATCACACTAAATACAATAATATAAGTGCTATAAAAGAGTGCTTAAAAATTTAGAAACACAGTTAGTAAAATAAATTTTCATCTTACATGCTCGCGGTATCTGTATGTGATAAATAAATTAAATTTTAATTTTTGACAAAAAAGGTCTAGTACCATTAATAAATAAATTATAATATTATAAGTTAAAAATTAAAATGAAAAAATTGTCATACAACATAAGTTCCCTAATTTTTTATGTGTTTTATTTGAAAATTTAAAATAGTTTTTAATCTAAAGGGTTCCTGTATTTTTAAAGGAAGTTAAAAAATGCAGGCGGCTCTAATATTCCATTTCTTATTTCTTTCAATCCCTTAAAAATAATATTACTCCTCTCCATGTGAATAAAAAGTGCTATAAAATTAGGGCATGCAATAAAATGAAAACTTAAACGGTACCCGCCGTTAGTTAAATATGTGAATAATTAAAATTGATAAATCATAATTAGTAAGATCACACATAAAAAAATGTTTATATTTACAAAAGAAATAAATATGAAAATTAAAAGTTAGTAAAAAAACAGCAGCCAGTGTTATATATACAATGGTGTCACAGGAGAGGAGTATATAAAATTCATAAAATTAAATGGAGGGTGATTAAAAGGGAATAAAATAAACTCCACCGCACTGCATGAAGAATCTCCACATAAAAGAACCTGTAGGGAGAGATTCATAGACAGTTCAGGAGGTTGGTAAAAAAAGTTTTTACTGAAATGTAGATTAAAAAATGGAAATGGTTCCACTAATATTTTTCATTTAAGCCTGTGGGGTCTATTGTTTTTAATAAGTGGATCCATTTCCTCTCCGCTGCTCGTCGCTGTGCCGTGGTCCAACTCCTGTCGCTTTCCAGACCCAGGCTTTGTAAGTTGTGTGGGCCATGGAGTTTAAAATGTGCATATAAAACACTCGTGCCGTTCCCACTATTCATTTTATATATGTGTTGTTTTATTCTTATGTTTAATTCGTTACCCGTCTCCCCGATGTATAAGATATGGCAGGCCTTGCATCTGATTGCATATATAGCATTTCTTGTTTCAGGTTTCAAGGCCTGCCCTAGTTTAATGCCTGTTTTTGCCTGTGGGTTAAAAATGTAGGGGAGACGGATAAAATCAATTTCCGATTCCCGAAGCGCCTCCTTATTACATTTTGCTTTGTTATTAAAAGCCGTGTGAATTAAAATATCTTTCAAATTTTTATTACGTCGGTAAACGGAGATCATACGGCACTCTTTCAGCGCGTCACAGTCCTCCCTCGCCCCCTCAAAGTTGGTCTTTAGAGTTCTTAAAAGCTTTGTGTTGCCATCAGAGTATGTTATAACCATAGGGACGAGGGACATGCTGGACGGCTGTGTTATGATGTCATCATGTTGTGTGAAGGTGCCGCTTACCTCCGCCTTTATGCTCCTAAGGAAGCGCTTCGAGTAGCCCCTGAGCCTCAGCGCACTAAAAAGGGTTCGGGTGGACTCCTCCACATGCTCCGGGAAGGTGCAGATTCTGTGGAAGCGTATCAACTGGGACTTTATCAGACCCCTGTACGTGTGCTTAGGGTGGAAACTTGATTTATGGAGGAGTGCATGACGATCTGTGTCCTTGAAATATACCTTGGTTGCTAGTTTTTTGCTATGGTCGTCAGAGTCACAGAAGAAGACCCGTGTGTCCAGAAATTCTAGTGTGAGTGGTTGTAGGTTATGTTTGAGTTTGATTTTGGGATGGTGTGTGTTGAGGGTGTGGAGAAATGAAAAAAATTCAATTTCCGACCTGTCCCAAAGACCAAATATATCATCCAAATATCTGAAATACAGTAGAGGTGTTATGGAGGTTTTGAAAAAGGCTGTTGCTTCCCAGTTTGCTAAGTAAATGTCGGCGTATGCTGGTGAATATTTTCTTCCCATAGCACAGCCGCACAGCTGGAGATAGTGTTTACTGTCAAACATGAAATCGTTTCTGGTGAGTGTGAGTTCTAATAACTGTAGTAATTCATTATCGGGTCTGGAAGGGTCTGGATGTTTATTGAAAATATTCTGAATGGCAGCAAGGCCGAGTGGAGTTTCTATGTTAGTGTATAGTGAATCTATGTCTATGGAAAAAAGGAGAGTGTGGCTAGGTACCTGCAGGTCTTTTATTTTATTAACAAATGCATATGTATCTTTAATATAACTAGGGTGGAGTTTTGAGAGTGGGTTGATGAAGTGGTCTATGTATTCCGTTATTCTATATGATTCTGATCCGCAGTCACTGACAATAGGGCGGCCGACCGGAACAACAGCAGGGACCGTCCACGTCTGAGGAGGCTTATGGATCTTTGGGAGAAGATAGAAGAGACGGGGCCTGGGCTCATCTGGACCGTCCAAGTATTTTTTCTGTTTTGCATTAATATATTTTTTATTGTATAATGTGTCTGTGATATTCCTGATTAATATTTGTGTTTCTAATTGTATTGAATGTGAAAGTGGTTTATAATAAATGGTATTGTTTAACTGTCTGAGTACTTCTAATATGTAATTGTTTTTATCCTGTAATACTATTTGTCCCCCTTTGTCTGCTGGTTTGATGATTATGTGATTGTTATTACCTAGTGATTTAATTATTTGTTTTTGTTGTTGTGTTATGTTCTGCTGCCTATGTGGGAGGGGGCGCCATTTTCTGAGTGCTTGTGTGTTTTTATCTATCAACTGTTGGATTTGAGGTGAGATGTTTTCTATATGAGGTTCCCAAAAGGACGGTCCAGTGAAACCTACAGGTTCCCGCCTCTGTGCCCCGTAAAAATGATCCAGGAGTTTCAGCCTCCTATGGAAGACATGGAGGTCCCCCCTGAGCTCCGGCCGGGTTGGAGGTTTGGGTGTAGGTATGAATGTGAGTCCCTTTTCCAGTATCTCCAGCTGTGCGGCTGTTAAGGAGAGTGTAGAGCAGAGGTTAGTTATATTGGAATTAAGGGGGGTTGTATTGGAACATTGACCCCCCGTTAACAGTTTAATTGTTGTGACCAGTAATTGAAGATGAGTGTTGCTGTGTCCTTTGTCCAGTGAATTTGGTCCCTGGGACAGGTCTGGAAAAGAAGCGGGTTTATTTCTGAAAGGAAGGTGCATTTGTTGGTTATAATACTGTTCAGTTTGGTGAGAAGTTCCTGTTTTTTGGACTCCAACCTGTCAGAAAAGTTTATTACAGGGATGTAAGTGGTTGCATTTGGAAAAATGGTGTGGCAGGTTTTCAATAGCTGTTGAAGTTGTTTCCAGGTGGTTGTGGTTTCGTGTTCTTGCAGGCAGTTGTTAAGTCCTGCAGATATTACTATGTGTTTTGTATTATGGTGAGGTGTGAGTTTCTTTAATATTGTGTTTATGTGATGAAATGTGGCTCCAGGATAGCTGTCAATCTGAATGTTTGGATTAGTGAAGCGTGGGATGCGTGACAGGTTGGAGTCCCCTATAATGAGGGTCTCCTTCTGTACCTCCAACGACCATTCCTGTAGTTTCCTAAATGTACGTGGGTGTGTATGTGGTTCCGGGCGCCCTGGGGAGCCAGGTGGAGCCGCAGAAGCCCTGTTAGAGTTTGAGGTGGATGACTCAGACGTTGAGGAGGAAGTCAGCTTGTTGCTTTTCATCTTTTCAACCGTCATCATCGTGTCATTATCCACCTCAGTGGTTTTTTCTCTTTCACAGGGCTCTGTGGCAGACAGCTCTGGCTCCCTCTGCTGTTGGTGTGGTGTGGTGTTTTCTGTGGATGGAGAGGATGAAATGGTGTTACTACAGGGTAGAGCAACGTTACTGATGATCTGTGGTTGCTCTCTGTGAAGACTGTTTGATGAACGGGGAGGCTCGGAGGGGGGGGCCGGAGGGCAAGTGCGGGACCCAGCCCGTGCCATCCCGAGACGCTCCAGTTGTTCCTTAGGGACTGGGTGGATAACCACTCTCACCTGGCGTCTCGGGTTTCTTTTTGGCAGCTGGATCTGGGGCTGAGTCACCGTTTCAGGGTCCCCCGGTGTCCCCCCCATCGTACAGGGGTCTGGATGGACGGGTTGTGGGGTTGGGGTAGGTCGGGGAGGAGAAGAAGAACAAGGTGAAGTGGGTTTAGTAAGGGAGGAAGGAGAGGAGGGGGATTTGGGAGGATAGAGGGGGGAGGAGAGATGGGGGAGAGGTTTTAGGGCAAGGAGGGGGGAAGGAGGGGGAGAGGAGGAGGGCTTGGGGGGAGGAGGAGGGGTAGTGGGGGAGGGAAGGGAAGGTTTGGGGAGAGGGGGGGTGGTAAGGGAGGAAGGAGAGGAGGAAGGTTGGGGGAGAGGAGGGGAGGGAAGGGGGGGAGAGGTAGTAGGGAGGGGGGAGGGAGGGGTGCAGGGAGGGTTGATGGGAGCAAGAGATGGGCCGGATGGTTCTGGTAGTGGGGGAAAGTCCCGGGGGGAGAGCCGAGGTGGAGAGGTGTCCCCCTCCGTTTGGGGACCCCTGGCTATCAGGTCCCTCAGTGTGTCAACGGAGGAGGACGTTAACTTCCTCCTGTATCTCGCTCTCCCCCACTGGACTGCTTTATCAAATAATTGTTGGTTAAAATCAGGGAGATTCTCCAGCTCCACAGCAATCAGTGTGTCGTAGTGTTCACGTAATATTATCATGTTATTGTGCATCCAGTTGTCTGTGTTCTGTTTAACTTTATGGAATGTAATGTTGTTAGGGGATGATGGCTTAATAAAAGATGTTAATCTATTAACTTTGCGCATCATCCCCTGTGGATATGTGTTGTTAAGAAATGTGTTATTTAAGATTTCAGAGTGGTGAATTGCCTGGAGTAATTTGAAATATTTTTTGGTTTGTAGATGTATCTCTGTTGATGGTTTATGGGATGTTGTAGGTAGGTTGCTCCGACCTGGCAGGAGAGTCTGGGAGTGACGTGTGTCATTCTCCCTCATCTCCATGTCAGGCGGAGCAGCCAGTGTTGTAAATCTGTTTGTGAGGGTTATTGTCATGAATGCTGTGAAGCTGGAGAAAAAATGGAATTAGGTAGAATGGAGGAAAATCCCAGCTGATACTAGAACTTCCACAGTGAAAAAACAATTGTCTGCGATCCTAAGAGGGCCAGCAGCAGCCACCCAAATAAAAGAAATCAATTAAAAAATCAATAAAAAATGGTGAGCTAAAACCTGTCAGAGTGGGGGGGGGGGGGGGGGGGGGGGGGGGGGGGGCGCTGATACAACAATAAACTATAAAAAATGGTGACAGTAGTACTTATAAATAAAAATACAAGGGGAGTAAGAGGGAAAAGAGGAAGAGTTAAGAGATAAGAAGAAAGAGGAGGGGGGAGGGGGGCTTTCAAAAAAGGCAAACTGGTTTCATTTCTAGAATAAAAGTAGTGTTAGTAAAAGTCATAAAACGATTAAAAACTCACAGGAAATGGGCTAGATGGTGTCTTTCAGCTCCAATGTTCCAGTAGGAGGCGGGGGGCCCTTTTTATGGGCTTTTTCCCCCCCGTCACCACACAAACTCCAGTAAAACAGATAAAAGCAGTTCTTTTTGGGGAAAGTTTAAGGAAGACAATCCGGTGAGTGGTGAGTTTCAGGATATCTTCAGTGTGCACACGCTTTTAAAATCCAATGACTCACCACAAAATGTCCGTTTCCTTGTCCTCCTCCATCATGGTGCTGCTTTTGAAAAAAATCCGTTTTGAGTTAAAAGAGTGTACTGTGAGATAAAACCGCCAAAAATGACAATCACTGTTACTTCAATAAGTTTAAAAACACGTTTGCCATAAATTAATATAAAACAATAAAACAAGAGATCTCAACGTTTCGCCATATCACGGCTTCCTCAGGAGATTTGCAAGCCACCTGCCTGACAGGTAGATTCAAATGAAATGTTTGGGGTGGGGCTTGAGAGTGCTTCGTCATGGTTGGGTCCTGTTTGTCATGTGACTTCCTGTCGTGGAAAATTCCTCTGATGCAGTTCCTCTTCTTTGGCAGGTGGCTTGTCAAAATAAAATAAAAAAAAAAAATAAATAAAATAAAATAAAATAAAATAAAATAAATAAAATAAAATAAAATAAAATAAAAAATAAAAGACTAAAAGGATTTTCTTTTTAAAAAAAAAAAAAATTTTTTAATTAAATAAATAAGATCAAAAGACATAAATAAAATAAAATAAAAATGAAGATCATGTGGGTAAGGAAGAGGGAGAAAATAGTAAAAGACACAAGAGGGGTAAAAACTTTAATAACATAAGGGAGATAAAATGGGGAGGAGAGATAATCTTTTAATGTCTAAAATGTCACCATATTCAAATCTATACTTTATAAAATTATTAAAGCAATAATAATAAATAAGGTAAAAAGATAGAAAGTTAAAAAAAATATAGATAAGGAAAAAAAAAAAAAAAAAAAAAAAAAAAAAAAAAGGGGGGGGTTTTAAAATAGTATTTTAAATTGTTTTTTTATAGAAATGTTTATATTTTTGTATTTTTTTAAATATAAGTTTTTTAGTTTTTATATAGGAAAGTAAGAATAATATAGGTAAAAAGAAAAAAATAATAAAAAATAAATAAATAAAATAAAATAAAATAAATAAATAAATAAAAATTAAGAAATAAGTGGTGGTTAGGGTTAGGAAAGGGCATCCTGGTTGGGTTCTGGTTAAAAAATCCTATATTAGGATTAGGAGAAAAAAGATTAATTGAATAAATAAAAATAGAAAAAATAAAATTTGGAAAAGGAATGAATTAGGTTTAGGAAACAGGGAGGTTTGGTTAGGGTTAGGGAAGAAAAAAGGGTTAGGGTGGGTGAACTGAACCTGTCTCCCGTAGGAGACAGGAGGAGCACGGTCCTTCCATCCCTGGAACCCCCAACCTCCCTGGCCCCAAGCTGGTTGGCGGATGCGTTGGCGTCTCCGCCCGTAACGCACCACCGTCCAGTCATCCATTTTATGTTTTTTTGTATTTTTTGTTTTGTGTTGTTTTTTTGTATTTTTTTGTATTTTTTTGTTTTAAATGAAAAATAAAATAAAACAAACAACTAAAAACACTTTCCCAAAATATGGAAAGGAAAAAGCCAAAAAATAAAATGTTTTTCTAATAAAATGAAATCAAAATCTGTTTTTTACTATTTTTAATAAACAACAAAGGAAGGTGTGCCAAAATAAACAAAAAGGTGACGACGTTTCGACCTGATAAGGTCTTCTTCAGGTCAGGCACACAAAAAACTGTCACTGGCTTGCTGTAGTGGCTGTGGAGCAATGCTGTCAGCTTGAAGTCTGAAAGCAAAGTGAGCTTTCGAAGCACTGTGCTCCTTTTATGCCCTCCCCTTTCTTTTTCTGTGAAACTCAAATTCACTTGGTTTTTTTCTTTTTTTCTTGCTCTTTCAGTTTTAACCCCATAAATGCCAAACTAAATGAATTCCTTGTGTAATTTTTTAATCCCTGTATTTATTGAATGAATATCCTGAATTAAATGATGTATATGAATTGTTATTTATAAAATTTAATTTTTTAACCCTTGAATTGCCAAATCAAGTATTTTTAACCTTAAATTGCCAAATTAAGCATTTTTTAACCTTAAATTGCTAAATTAAAGTATCCCACCCTGTATATATCTATGTCTTTTATTAACTTAATTATGAAATTATATATTTCTATTTATTTATTTATTTATTCCCCAATTATGTATGATATTTTTAGGATTAATTAGGTGTGGGACATTGGTTAGGGTTAGGGCTTATAATCCAGTTAGGTTAAGTTTAGGGTTTGGGTCTGGGGTGAGGTTAGGTTTAGGATTTAGAATAAGGGTGAGGTTAGGTTTAGGGATTAAGATATGGGTGAGGTTAGGGTTAGGGATTAGGTATGAGGGAGGTTAGGTTTAGGGATTGGGAATGGGATAGGTTAGGGTTAGGGTTGGGGTTGGGTTTAGGAAATAAAGGATTGTGCCACCGCGAAGCGGTGGCGCAATCTGTGCACACTCCATCCAGTCCCATGCAGTCTCTCTCTTATCCCTCATTTAGTCCCTGTGGGAATCTAGTGTCCAATTTACTAATCCAGGTTCTCTCTGTCCTCTGTCTCTGGGCTGTTGTCCAATTTGGATTACACTGGAGGACAGAGGCCTGTACTGAATGCCAGCCATGCTGTATGAAATGTTTAACCAGCTGAGTGTGGATGTCTTTTCTCTTCAAAATATTATATCTATGTTGTGTGAATCTGATTCGGATTGTGTTTCCCGTTTCACCAACATACTGTAGTCCACATTGTTTACAAATGATGATATATACACAATTTTTGGATGAAATATTTCCCTGATTCTCAATTTTATATACATTTTTATTCTTTTTATTAGACACCCATACTTGCTGTTTAAAGAATTCAGTATTACCCTTTAATTTGGAATCAATTAGTGGTTTAATTTTGGCTTTCACCAGGTAATCCTTTAAATTTTTGTTTTTCCTGAATGCAGCAATGATCCTGTGGTTCTGGAGAAGTTCCCTTCCTTTCCTGGAGTCTTCAAAGTTATTCCTGATTTCTCTGACCAGCTTCACCGTGGATGCCGAGTAAGTGGTGATAAAAGGAATGATAGAGGACACATTATTGGGCTTAATTTGGAGGAACTTTTTGAAGGAGTTTCTTAGGAAGGTCCTGGAGTACCCCCTGCGGGCCAATGCAGAAAAGAGCACCCCAGTGGCCTTTTTAAAATCCTCATTTTGGGTGCAGATCCTGTGGAATCGTAATAATTGAGATTTGATTAGACCTGCAAAAGTGTGTTTGGGGTGAAAGCTGGTCTTATGGAGCAAAGCGTGAGTATCCGTCTCTTTGAAAAAAACTTTAATATCTAATCTATTGGTTTCATTAAATTTGGGTCCTTTAAATGTTGTTGTGTCCAGGAAGTCAATAGAATTGTGATCTAAAGTGGATTTTAATTTAATAGACGGATTAAAATTATTAAGAGTGTTCAGGAAAAGCTTAAAATCATCCTCTGAATGTGTCCAAATACCCCAGATGTCATCTAAATATCTATAATAATGGATGGGTCTTTTCTCACACTGTTGTAGGGCTCCTGTTTCCCAATCTGCCATAAAAATGTTGGCATATGCGGGCGCAAATTTCTTGCCCATTGCTGTGCCCTTAATTTGTAAAAAATACTCACCATTGAATTCAAAATCATTTTTTGTTAAATTAATCTCTAATAATTGTAGTAATTCTTTATCCGGTCTTTTTTTATCATAATTTTTAGCAAAAATGTTCTTCACTGATTGAATGCCCTCTCTTATATCTATATTTGTATAGAGACTATCAATGTCGATAGTAAAAAGGATCGAATCTGCCGGAATCTGTAAGTTTTTAATTTTGTCTATGAAATCATATGTGTCTCTGATATAACTGGTGTGTCTAGTGGACAGGGGATTCAGATAAAAGTCCAGGAACTCTGCCGTCCTGTAGGTCTCACTGCTACAATCAGACACTATCGGTCTACCAGGGGGGATTTCAAACGGCTTGCTCCACTTAGCAGGGTCCTTATGTATTTTAGGCAACATGTAAAAACGTCTAGGTCTGGGTTCTGAATCACCAATTAAATAATTTCTCTGTTTCGAATTAATAAATTTTTTCTCATGTAGTTTCTTAATAATTTGGTGTGTAATAGGGATGGTGTCCAGATAAATTGGATTTTCTAATTTAGAGTAATACTTTGTATCATTTAATTGTCTGTATCCTTCCCATAAATATTGCTCCCGTTCCATAACTACCACAACACTGCCCTTATCGGCTGGTTTAATAATGATGTTTTTATTGTTAATTAGCTCTTTAAGTGCTGAGCTTTCTTTTTGTGTCAGATTAGGTTTCACATGCCGGATTTTAAAATGTTTGTCATGATAATTTATATCTCTTTTAATTAGGTCTACAATTTGGGGGGGTAGTTGTGCATCGGGAGGGGCCCAATGAGATGTGGGAGTGAAAGGTTGTGGTGTTAAATCACCTCTATCACCATAGAAAGCTGCCAACTTTAATCTTCTATGGTAATTTTGTAGGTCGAATCTAGACTGTTGCCTAATATTTTCTCTGTTAGAACCCAATATGGGGATGAAAGTAAGGCCTCTATCAAGTAGAGCAAGCTGAGGGGTGGACAGTTGTATTTTATTAGACAAAATTTTCACATTTCTGTACCCCTCCTGAGGTGGCAGGCTTGTGGGGATCCTCAGTTTAAATGCTTACCCCAGTGATCCAGCATGGAACCTGCTGTCTGCCTCGTCCAGTGCACTCCATCTCTCTCTGTGTTGAACGCTGTGTCTGGGAGTTTGGGGATGAACTCACAGTTTTCTACAATATATTTATTTATTGCATTCAGATTAAAGCGTTCCTGCTGAGGGAGAGATGGAGAGTAATTAATGGCTGGCACCATCACACGTGCCAGTGGGAAGCGCCGCCTCGTTGCTCTCAAAGCCGCCTGCAGCTGCTTCGTCGCCGTGAGCTGGGCCTTCTGAGTCCTGTGGTTCAGACCAAAGGCCAGGATGATCTTCTCCGGCAGCGTGGAACAGGTTGCCTTGGCGATGATGGCTGCGGCGTGGTGGAAATTAGCTCCCGGATAGCTGTCCACCTGTAGGTCCTGGTCTCGGAAGGGTGGACATCTGGCGAGGTTGGAGTCTCCCACGATCAGGTATTTTTTCCTGACATTCAGCGCCCAGTCCTTCATTTTCCTGACTGTGTTGATGTGGCGGGTGGGTCTCCGGACAGGTGTGGTGGATGAGGGTGGTGAGCTCAGGTCAGTCGGCGTGCCCTGCCTGTCGGCCGTTGGATGTGGTGTCAGCACAGGAGGGCTGAGCGGTCTGGAAGGTGTGGCTTGGGGGCTGGCCATGTTGTCCGGGGAGATGATTCCCCTCTCTTCCTCCTCAGCATCACTCTCACAGTCAGGCTGGACAGCAAGAGGAGCTAGGCAGACCACAGGGGTAAGTGGAACAGGTGGCGGTGGGTGTGGGTTGACCCTGGCGCTGGTCCTGACCTCTCTCTGTTGCTTAGGGCTCCATGGTGTTATCTGCTCTGTCTCCTTTCCAGGTGGAGGCGAGATGGAGGATGCCACCACCGGTTGAGGATGAGTCGGAGGAGACGAAGGAGGGGGGAGAAGGAGAGGAGGAGTAATGATGGGAGAGGAGGGCGCAGGAGGCGCTGGTGTGAGGAGAGGGCCAGGAAGTGGAGGGGGGAGAAAGGGAGGGAGGAGAGAGAGGAGAGAGGAGAGAGGGCTGATTTCCTCCTGTGAAGACTGGCTGCATCGGTCCTCGTCTCTCTGCTGTGGCGTCTCTTGGACTGAAGATGAGGCTGCGGTGAGTGTCACTGTTGACGGTCCAGGAGCCATACTTAAAGCTCTCGTCAAAGGGAGGGGGGCTGTTGGTGGTGCGGGGGAGGGGGGCGGGGGAACCCTCGGCTTGCTGGTGGTGGGAGGGGGTGCCACCGGGGTTCCCTGAGTCTCTGGAGGCGGGCTCTCGTGCTCCCGTGTACCACCCGCTGTGCGCTCCGTCGCTTGCCAGCCTGTTAGGTGGGCCAGGATGACGGCCTCAGCCTGCTGCAGGGTCTCTGCCATTAGTCTCTGTCCCAGATTCCTCCTCGCCCAAGAGGAGGCAATCTGGAACGGACCTCTCCAGTCCTGATTGGCAAAACTGGCCAGTTCATTAATTTCCGTTTCCAGCATGACCATATAGTGTTCTCTGAGAGCTAGGAGGGTGGTGTACTCCCAGTTTTTGGCGTTCCCCACCAGCAGCAGGCTGGTGGCGTCCGTCGGGGAGGCAGGTTTAATGAACTCGCTCAGAGTTGCAGTCATACGGCCGATGGTCGGGGGTGGTTTCTCCCCCGACACATTTTTTAGATGGTGGGCCGCTTTAATAATGTTATGAATGATCCGGACTTTTGAATTAAAGTCCGGATCATTTGAATGTACCTTGTGGATGGGCTGGGGGGGTCCGTAATGCCCCTGTGGTTGTGGCTGTGGGCGGCGGTGGCCGTCCATGGTCCGCTGTCCCGGCCCATATCCCACCTGGTTGTCCCGCCGTCGCCCGCTGTTATCATACCGCTGTTCGCGAGCGTAGTGGGTCTGGCGGTCCTGCCGTCTTCCGCCGTTGTTGATCCGCTGATCGTGAGCGTAGTGGATCTGGCGGTCCTGTCGCCGCCCGCCGTAATCGTTCCGCTGCTCGTGAGCGTAGTGGATGTGGCGGTCCTGTCGCCGCCCGCCGTTGTCGGTCCACTGCTCGTTAGCCCGATGAGTGCGGCGATCCTGCCCTGGTATTCTGGCCGCGGTGGATCGCTGGAGGTGCCGCGATCCATCGTATCCATCCCATCTGGATCGTCCATTTTTCACCACGGAAGCGTAGCTCCGTGGTTGGTGGTCGTAGCTGCGGGGGGAGCCGGAGCGCTGGGGTGCTCTATTACCCGAGCGTGGCTGCCTGCGTCCGCGTCGGACCATCGTCCAGCCGTCGTCTCTCTCGTAAAAGTGCATATGTGTGTGTTTTTTAATTAAAATTATGATAAAAAAGAAAAAAGGAGGATTAAATAATATATTAAACGAAAAACGGACCTCCGGGTGAGGCGAAAAAAATCTAACCTAACAGTTCTTAGCTGTTTACTTTTGAAAAAAGAGGGGGATTTTTCTTTTTTTCAAAAAACGATATATTTTATTTTCACAGAAAATATCATAAAAACACACACTAATACACTGCAACGTTTCGGTCGCTAATAGGACCTTCTTCAGGCAATACAAACTTTGTCTTGATAGCGATCGGTGACAGAGTATCGGTGGAGTGCTGTCGGTCCGTGGCTGTCAACGGCTAGCTCAGGGAGACAGTGGATTTTGAAATTTCCGCGCTCCTGTCAAGAGGGGCGGGAGCGGAAGTCGGGAGCTTCCTTCTCTCCCTCTGTCGCCCCTGCCGGCCAGCCGGCCGCCATTGCACTCCACCCCAGTGCACCGATCGCCTCAGACGAGAGACGACTTTTCAAAAACGGATGTCCGTCATCATGAGTTTGAACATAAATTAATGATCGATTACCCTTTGAACATTCAATAAAACATAAAAAAGAAACATTGTTATTTTAACGGAAACCGAAAGATACATGAGTATTGAACATCAACAACAAAAAAAGGGAAATAAAAACATCCTTCTCACCATCCATTTCTTCCGGTTTTTAATATATTTATTACTCATGCAAACCTCTTTCCTTTAAACCGTTTGTCCACCCCTATGTACTATTTTTGAATCTATTTATATGATATGAAATTAATTAATCGGTATATTTATTTATTTATTGAGTATTTATTAATAATAAAGATCTTTATATATTTATTAATAGTGATATTTATGTATTTATTTAGTATTTCTGTAATCATCATATGTATATTTATTAATCAATTAAATCCTTTATTTATTATTACTATATTTAATTCTATGTAATAAACCCCCCTGGGTTTTAAATTGTTTATTTATTTATTTATTTATTTATTAATAGCATGTTGTATATGTATGTATCCACATATACACACATAAACACACATATATCTGTAATATCCATACACATATATGCTGCTTGTTATTTATTTATTTGTTTTTTTAGAGAAAAAGGCTAAATTATTCCTATGTGTACACACTCGATCACCCTCTGTTTTTTGTTTATTTTAGTTTTTTTTAAAAAAAGAGAAAAGGAGGCAGAGAACCATAAAATATGTACTATTTACAACAAAATAAATAATTTCTGCTCCTGACTCCTCTGACAGTGTTCCTTTAATGATCCCATTGTCTTTATAATATATACATAAATTAGGCTATTAGGAACACAAAATATAATAAATAATAAATAGGGTGATCTAGTGGACATGAAGCTAAGCAGAAACCGGTTATGGTATTGACAAAATGAGTCTGGTTAGGATTAGGTCCTCTTTGGTGTGGTTAGGGTTAGGGTCAGATGAAACCGGTTAGTATTAGGGCCTTCAGTGACCTGGTTAGGTTTAGGGCCCCCACTATACCAGTTAGGTTTAGGCAAGGGTTAGGGTTAGGGTTAGGGTTGGGGTTGGGGTTGGGGTTATGGGTTTGTGTTAAAATACTGTGCACTGGCCTACTGATCTGACAGAATGAGTGGAGGAATGGAGAGAGAAGTGGTCTTTCCCACCGGGGACCAGGGTTCGATCCCCAGGCAGAGCATCGGGCAGAAGGAAGAGAGGGACCTGCTTCAATTGAGTTTATGAAAGGGGACGGGCCCAGCAAATTAATAAAAAGTTAAAAAATATATAAAAATAGAGTGAATAAACAACATAAGCTAATATAAAACAATTCTGTTTGGGGGAGCTGGGAACCGTCCCAATTGTGACCATGCGGATCACCATAGGGGGGTGCAAAAGAAAAAAAAAAAAAAAAAAAAAAAAAAATGAATGAAAAAAGTTAAAAAAATATATAAAATAAAATTAAGCTATATAGATATATATATAAAAAAGTCATAGTTGAGTTTATCTAATAGTATAAGATATATATTATTATTAAGTTTAAGAGGAAAAAAAAAAAAAAAAAAAAAAAAAAAAAAAAAAAAAAAAAAAGCGGGGTAAATAAATAAGTAAAATAAAGTATGTATATACATATATTAAGATCATAATTGAGTTTATCTAATAATATAAGATATACATTTTATAACATTATTATTAAGTTTTATAGAAAAAAAAAAAAAAAAAAAAAAAAAAAAAAAAAAAAAAAAAAAAAAAAATTTTTAAAAGACCATCTGTAGTATAACTGAGAGGATAATTTTTATTTTATATAAAATGAATTTATCTTAACCAAAAGCTGAATAAGAGTAAGTTGTGAAATAAGAGAATACTAAGATGGAGGGGTGTATTTGGAATTAAAATTTGGGGAAGGAAAGGTAAGTGCTAAAAGATGAAAACATATAAAAACATAAGTGCTTTGAGAAGTAAAAACATATATAAGTGCTAATCATAAAAATTAGTAAAAAAACATGCATATAATAGTAATTAGTTAGTAAAACACACGTGGGGGGGGGGGGGGGGGGGGGTTTGTTTTCCTGTCCCAATTTCTAAAATTCCAAATGTATTAATGATAAAATTGTTAAGAAAAAAGATAAAATATGCACCTCCCGTCCTGGCGTGGATTCGAACCCTAGTCTGCCGTATGGCAGACCAGGGCTTGGACCATTCCGCTGCCTGTCAGGTTGAGTTGAGATGGGATCCGCATGGTCCAAGAAAACTGCAGGAGCAGGCTCGGGAGTACCGTCCCCAGAGGTGGTGGATGTTGTTTTTCTTACTTCAGTTGTCGTTTAGACCTCCGGGAACAGTGGTCCCGAGCCTGTGGATCCAAATTTTCTCCGCTCTCTTCCTCTGCCCACAAGTCCAGCGATCATTGTTCTCTAGAACAGTTATGATGAGGTGGATGGGGGGATGGGATTGAAAATGTTGAACCAGCGGGGTGTGGAGTCGACCTTCCCCAATGTTGTACAGGTGCTGTGATAAACGGGTGTGAGTGGAATGTTTTGTTTCGCCGATGTAATGTTTATTGCAGAGTGTGCATGTGATGATATAAACCAAGTTGGTTGTGGTAATGGAAAATGAGCCAAGTGTGGGGGATGATGTGTTACTATATGGGTTATGGATGAATTTTCTATTTTTGTAATGGTGACTGTGTGAAAGGGGGGGTGTGGGTCTATGGTCGGAAAATTGAGATCTGACGAGGATGGACTGAAGGCTCTTGTGTTTTCTATGGGCTGAGATGATTTTGTGGTTATGAAAGGCCGGATGTTGAGATTGCAATATGGAGAAGTTATGTTTGATAATGCGGTGTAGGTCGGTGATTTGATGAGAAAAAGTGGAGACAAAGGGTATCAGGTGTGGTGATGAAGGAGAGTTGTGTTGTGTTGGTGGATTGTGTCTATGGGGTGAGCTTGGGCCGTTACTGTCCTTGGGATTGGGGTTAGGGTAGGGAAGAGGATGCAAATCCTGGTTCGGATAGGGGGTGGGAGGAGGGTAAGGGAGGGGGAATGGGTTAGGGAAGGGGAACTGATCCCGTCCCCGAAAGGGTCCGGGAGGTGCACGGTCCTTCCCTCGCTCGGTTCCCCCACTCCAGTCCCAATTACGCTGACGAGAGCGCTGACGCCTCCGCCCGTAGCGTACGGTCGTCCATCCCCCCTCGTCATCTTCGTAGCCCATTTTGGGCTTTATCTCTGTTTCTTAATTTAGTTTAGCTTTGTTATTTATTAATCAAATTATTTATTCTTTATAATAGATATAAATTGAATGTATTTATAATATTTATTTATTTTTTTATGTGTATATTTTCTTTTAAATGTAAATGAAATAAATAAAAAAATGTGTAAAATGCAAACAAATTTGTTTTTATTCAAACAAAATAAAAAAATAATAAATAAAAAATGAGATTGTTTTTAAATTAAATTATTGTGCACCAAAAAGCAACGTTTCAATCCTGTATGGATCTTCCTCAGGCCAAGGTGCAACAACAAAAGAAATAAAAGAGCTGGCTGTTATTTACTGACTGTAGGAGCTGTTGCCTCTTTGAATGTCAGAGTGAGAATGAGCTGGAGTCTCCCCCTCCTTTTATACTGTTTCATTTTCCTTAGGTTTCACTTTCCCCACCTTTTTTAGAAAAAAACTTTTTTTAACCCTATAGTTGCCAAACAACATTTTGAACTTGCTTTTTAACCTTTGTGCCAATCAAACCTAATTTTAATATTCAATCAAATTTTCATTTTTAACAATTAAATGATGAGATTCTTTATCTTTTTTACTTATGATTATAAATAATTTATTATTGATTATTGTCCTAAATGATCCCTAATTTGTTTTTTAACTTTTACCCACCCATTTAATGTTTTTAATCCAAATCCATTAGTGATTTTTTTAAATGAAAATGTTTTTAATTAACTATATGGATTTGGGATTAAATTTAGGATTAAAGGTAGTGGTTAGGGTTAGGGTAAGGCAAAGGTAATGGTTAGGGTTAGGGTAAGGCAAAGGTAGTGGTTAGGGTTAGGGTAAGGCAAAGGTAATGGTTAGGGTTAGGGTAAGGCAAAGATAGTGGTTAGGGTTAGGGTAAGGGCAAAAGTAGTGGTTAGGGTTAGGGCCCGGGGAAGTGGTTAAGTTTAGGATTAGGGGACAGGGTCGGGGTCAGAACCCAAATTAGAATTAGGAATCAAATTATTTTATATATTTCCGATTAGGAACTATTTAGCCAATATTTAATGTAATCTAATTTCCAATTGGGGTTAATTCTGTCCAAAACAAATCCAATTAAGCCTAATAAATCCAAACTCAATCATGCTCCAACCAATTCAAAGTGGACTGTATAAAAATTCCTTAAATCTTTTTAATTATTTTTAACATTTAATCCAAATGGTTCCTTTGTACTCAATGAAAAAATCCATTTTCTTTCAATTTTCTTTCTTTCTACATCAGTCCACGTTGAATTCCTTTGAAGTCCAGCCACTCTAACAGAATCCAAACCATGTAACATAAAATGTTTAATCAAAGGGGTATTTATTTCTTTCCGGTTTTTAATATTGTGTCTATGTTGCATCATACGAGTTGAGATAGAATTTTTGGTTTCTCCTATATATTGTACTCCACATTTGGAACAAAAAATAACATAAACACAATTTGAAGAACGTGGACTAAAACTCTGTGTTATCTTAAAAATCTTTTTATCTACCTTATTTCGAATGAATTTTAGTCTGAAAAAATTATTTTTTAACACATTAGGTTTTTCACGTGTAATTTGTTGTAACTTTGCTCTAACCAAAATATCCTTTAAGTTTTTATTTCTCCTGTAAGCTGAAATGACCTTACAATTTGGAATTATGTCCTGATTGCCCATCATATCTTCAAAATTGGTTTTAAGTTTTCTATTAATAATTTTACTAATAGATGAAAATGAAGTTATAAGAGGAATCAAATCTCTATTATCCTCTTCTTTTTGGATTTTAAAGGTCTTAAGACACTTTCTTAAAAAAGATCTCGAATATCCTCTCTCTCGTAGTGCTTTAAAAAGAGTTTTTACAGCTTCTCTGAAGTCTGTTTCTTGGGTACAAATTCGATTGAACCTAATCAATTGTGATTTAACTATACCCTTAAAAGTATGAGCAGGGTGGAAACTTGTTTTAAATAATAAAGCATGTGTATCTGTGCTTTTAAAATGCACTTTAATGTCCAATTTTTGGTTATGGTCAAATTGTGGTCCCTTATAAACAGTGGTATCCAAAAAGTCAATAGAATGTTGATCAATTTCATATTTTACCTTAATGGAAGGATCCTGTGAATTTATAATGTTAATGAATTCTTCAAATTCGTCTTTTGAGCCCGTCCAAATTCCCCAAATATCATCCAGATATCTTAAATAATGAATTGGTTTTTTCTGGCATTTTGCCATCACTTCTTCTTCCCAATTGGCCATAAATATATTAGCATAGGCTGGCGCGAACTTTTTACCCATTGCCGTACCTTTTATTTGTAAATAATATTCTCCGTTAAATAAGAAGTCATTTTTTGTCAAATTAATCTCCAATAATTTTATCAATTCTTCATCCGGTCTATTAGGATCCGGATATTTTTGGAATATTTTTTTAACAGATCTTAATCCTGCCTGGATATCAATGTTTGTGTAGAGACTATCTACATCTAAAGAGAAGAAGTGAGAATTTGGTGGTACCTTTAATCTTTTAACCATATCAATGAAGTGATATGTATCTTTTACATATGCTGGATGTTTAATTGAAAGGGGGTTCAAATAAAAATCAATGTATTCTGCAATGCGATATGTCTCGCTCTCGCAGTCGGAAACAATTGGTCTCCCAGGGGGTATTTCAAAAGGTATCGTCCATTTCCCTGGTTCCTTATGAACCTTAGGTAAAATATAGAACCTTCTTTCCCTAGGTTCTACATTTCCCTTCAAATATTGTCTCTGTTTCCCATTAATGAACTTTTTATCTTTTAGTCTATTTAAAATCTCAGCAATTATTGGAATAGTTTCCCTATAAATTGGTTCCTGCAATTTCTTATAATAGTTTTTGTCATTTAATTGGCGATTTACTTCAAAAATATATTGTTCTGTACTCAAAATGACCACCGCACTACCCTTATCTGCTGGTTTAATAACAATACTTTTATTATGCATTAATTCCCTAAGTGCTTTTACTTCCTCTTGTTTTAAATTCAATTTTTCTTTATAAGGCTTGTAATACTTTTTAAATAGATCCAAATCATTGTGTATCAATTGTTTAATCTTTTGTGGTAATGCTTCTGATGGTGGCGTCCATGTTGAGGTACCCACAAATGGAGGTGCCTCCTTCCTCTTTGAGTCTTTAAAATAAGCCGCCAATTTTATTTTTCGATGATAATTTTGGATGTCCAATTGAATTTGTCCTTTTTGATCCTTGCATAAATCTAAAGACGGAACAAAAGTTAACCCCCTGTTCAAAACATTCAACTGAGGTCTTGAAATCTTAAAGTTTTTTGCTAAAACTATGACATTTTGAGCCAAAATGGGTCGTTGTCCCATTTCCCCCTCCTGCCCTAGGCTTATCGGGGGTCCAAGTTTAAACAAGCCACCCAATGCGCAAATATGGCTCTAGCCGTACCCCTAGTCCAATGGATGTTATCCTTTTCAGTAAAAAATTCCACGCTCCTAATAGCTGGGATAAACGGCATGTTTCTGGTAATGTGGCTGTTGAGTATTTGAAGACTAGCTTGTTCGAGCCTAGCAAGGGAGGTGGAGAAGTTAATTATCGGTATCCAGATTTCTGAATAGGGAAACTTCTTTTTAGCAGTCCTTACTGCCGCTTGCATTTGTTTGATGGATGTCTCTTTGGCTCTCTGTCCTCTGCAGTTAAGACCAAATGACAGAACCACTTTTTCTACCGTCACATGGCTAGATGATTTCTCCATTAAGGCTTGAGCATGGCGGAAGTTGGCCCCTGGGTAACTCTCAATCTGCAGGTCAGGGATAGAATATCCCGGAAACCTAGACAAATTGGAGTCCCCTATAATGAGCCATTTCTTCCCCACACTCAGTCCCCAATCGATCAACTTGCGTTCTGTGTTAATATGTCTCTTTACTCTACAAAGCTGTGGTTTTGGAGTGGAAGTCTGTGCAGTCGAAATGTCCTCTTGGGACGTTTCATTTTGAGAGTCCCCTGTCCTGTGGACTTGTACCATTCTTGGTTGAGTTATTGAGCTCTCCTGTCTAAGAACCACGGGGTTCTGGACAGGCGTTAAGAGTGGACTTTCTCCCCCCTTATCTCCTAACTCCTCATCAATCAACCATCCCTCTGTACTCCTACCCAAAACCTGAACAGGTCTTTTCTGCGTGCTGGAATCTACTCTACTCTCCTCAATGACTAAGAGTCCACTGTCCTCTGTAATGACACAGTTATTTGGGTCTCTCACCCTATGCTGCCGTCTGTGTTCCCGAAGAGATACCTCTTGTTGATCCTGAAGACCAGATTCAGTTTGTATTGCCTGTTCTGTCATTGTGGTTACTGTATGACTAGTATAGGTCTTGTGTGGGATGTGTGATTGTTCTGTAGGTTCGTCTTGTGGTGTTGACGTTTGTTGTTGGGCGTCACAAGTTCTTTTTGAACTCTGTATGTTGTCCGTGTGTTCAACCCGTGAAGTCGATGTGCTTTGCTGTGTGTCCGAGTCCCTGTTCGGCTGTGTTCTGGACACAATGAGTGCTTCCGCATGATCAATAACATCGCGAGTTATGCGAGACAAGTTCCTCTGTGCCCATCTCGTGGCCACCTCAAAAGCTGGTTTCCAATCAGGGATCCAATGCTGCGAAATTTCGTGCAGCATGGTCTCCAGACCTGCTTTGTAATGATTCTCAAGGATTACCAGGCTATTATAGCCCCAATTCTTCGCATTTCCCCTAATGAGATCTACCGTCTCTTCCGTAGGGGATGCCGGTTTGATCATTGAGGCCAGCATTTCCACCATACGCGAAATCATTCGTGGTTCTTGCTTCCCCGGTTTTGGGGCCACATTTTGCAAGTGATGCACCATTTTGATCACTGCGTGCATCTTGCGAACCAGCTGTCCAAATTTCGGATCTGTTGGTTGCTGTCTATTCTGTTCAAACCTTCTAGGTCTAAAAGGAATGAACCTGCGAGCAGTTCCTAGATTTTGTTGACGCGCCACTGACGCGTAGGAACGAGATTGGGGACCGTAGTAGCGGTCCGAACGCGAGGGAGGCACTGGCCGGTTAGGGAAGGGGAACTGATCCCGTCCCCGAAAGGGTCCGGGAGGTGCACGGTCCTTCCCTCGCTCGGTTCCCCCACTCCAGTCCCAATTACGCTGACGAGAGCGCTGACGCCTCCGCCCGTAGCGTACGGTCGTCCATCCCCCCTCGTCATCTTCGTAGCCCATTTTGGGCTTTATCTCTGTTTCTTAATTTAGTTTAGCTTTGTTATTTATTAATCAAATTATTTATTCTTTATAATAGATATAAATTGAATGTATTTATAATATTTATTTATTTTTTTATGTGTATATTTTCTTTTAAATGTAAATGAAATAAATAAAAAAATGTGTAAAATGCAAACAAATTTGTTTTTATTCAAACAAAATAAAAAAATAATAAATAAAAAATGAGATTGTTTTTAAATTAAATTATTGTGCACCAAAAAGCAACGTTTCAATCCTGTATGGATCTTCCTCAGGCCAAGGTGCAACAACAAAAGAAATAAAAGAGCTGGCTGTTATTTACTGACTGTAGGAGCTGTTGCCTCTTTGAATGTCAGAGTGAGAATGAGCTGGAGTCTCCCCCTCCTTTTATACTGTTTCATTTTCCTTAGGTTTCACTTTCCCCACCTTTTTTAGAAAAAAACTTTTTTTAACCCTATAGTTGCCAAACAACATTTTGAACTTGCTTTTTAACCTTTGTGCCAATCAAACCTAATTTTAATATTCAATCAAATTTTCATTTTTAACAATTAAATGATGAGATTCTTTATCTTTTTTACTTATGATTATAAATAATTTATTATTGATTATTGTCCTAAATGATCCCTAATTTGTTTTTTAACTTTTACCCACCCATTTAATGTTTTTAATCCAAATCCATTAGTGATTTTTTTAAATGAAAATGTTTTTAATTAACTATATGGATTTGGGATTAAATTTAGGATTAAAGGTAGTGGTTAGGGTTAGGGTAAGGCAAAGGTAATGGTTAGGGTTAGGGTAAGGCAAAGGTAGTGGTTAGGGTTAGGGTAAGGCAAAGGTAATGGTTAGGGTTAGGGTAAGGCAAAGATAGTGGTTAGGGTTAGGGTAAGGGCAAAAGTAGTGGTTAGGGTTAGGGCCCGGGGAAGTGGTTAAGTTTAGGATTAGGGGACAGGGTCGGGGTCAGAACCCAAATTAGAATTAGGAATCAAATTATTTTATATATTTCCGATTAGGAACTATTTAGCCAATATTTAATGTAATCTAATTTCCAATTGGGGTTAATTCTGTCCAAAACAAATCCAATTAAGCCTAATAAATCCAAACTCAATCATGCTCCAACCAATTCAAAGTGGACTGTATAAAAATTCCTTAAATCTTTTTAATTATTTTTAACATTTAATCCAAATGGTTCCTTTGTACTCAATGAAAAAATCCATTTTCTTTCAATTTTCTTTCTTTCTACATCAGTCCACGTTGAATTCCTTTGAAGTCCAGCCACTCTAACAGAATCCAAACCATGTAACATAAAATGTTTAATCAAAGGGGTATTTATTTCTTTCCGGTTTTTAATATTGTGTCTATGTTGCATCATACGAGTTGAGATAGAATTTTTGGTTTCTCCTATATATTGGGTTAGGGTGGGTGAACTGAACCTGTCTCCCGTAGGAGACAGGAGGAGCACGGTCCTTCCATCCCTGGAACCCCCAACCTCCCTGGCCCCAAGCTGGTTGGCGGATGCGTTGGCGTCTCCGCCCGTAACGCACCACCGTCCAGTCATCCATTTTATGTTTTTTTGTATTTTTTGTTTTGTGTTGTTTTTTGTATTTTTTTGTATTATTTTGTTTTAAATGAAAAATAAAATAAAACAAACAACTAAAAACACTTTCCCAAAATATGGAAAGTAAAAAGCCAAAAAATAAAATGTTTTTCTAATAAAATGAAATCAAAATCTGTTTTTTACTATTTTTAATAAACAACAAAGGAAGGTGTGCCAAAAATAAACAAAAAGGTGACGACGTTTCGACCTGATAAGGTCTTCTTCAGGTCAGGCACACAAAAAACTGTCACTGGCTTGCTGTAGTGGCTGTGGAGCAATGCTGTCAGCTTGAAGTCTGAAAGCAAAGTGAGCTTTCGAAGCACTGTGCTCCTTTTATGCCCTCCCCTTTCTTTTTCTCTGAAACTCAAATTCACTTGGTTTTTTTCTTTTTTTCTTGCTCTTTCAGTTTTAACCCCATAAATGCCAAACTAAATGAATTCCTTGTGTAATTTTTTAATCCCTGTATTTATTGAATGAATATCCTGAATTAAATGATGTATATGAATTGTTATTTATGAAATTTAATTTTTTAACCCTTGAATTGCCAAATCAAGTATTTTTAACCCTTAAATTGCCAAATTAAGCATTTTTTAACCTTAAATTGCTAAATTAAAGTATCCCACCCTGTATATATCTATGTCTTTTATTAACTTAATTATGAAATTATATATTTCTATTTATTTATTTATTTATTTATTTATTTATTCCCCAATTATGTATGATATTTTTAGGATTAATTAGGTGTGGGACATTGGTTAGGGTTAGGGCTTATAATCCAGTTAGGTTAAGTTTAGGGTTTGGGTCTGGGGTGAGGTTAGGTTTAGGATTTAGAATAAGGGTGAGGTTAGGTTTAGGGATTAAGATATGGGTGAGGTTAGGGTTAGGGATTAGGTATGAGGGAGGTTAGGTTTAGGGATTGGGAATGGGATAGGTTAGGTTTAGGTATTCTGGTTTTGTTAAGATATTAATTATTTTTCATATTTAACCCAAATGGATCCTTGGTTGCCAACAAAAAAATCCAATACCTCTCCCTCCTTTTCCTTTCCCCATCTGTCCAATTGACATTCCTCTGTAATCCCGCCATCCTCATTGAAGCCAAGCCATGATGTAAAAAATGTTTAACCAAAAGCGTGTCCACGTCTTTCTTGTTTCTTATATTATACCTGTGTTGTGACATACGTGTGGACAGAGTATTTTTTGTTTCTCCAACATACTGAATTTGACATTTTGTACAATAAATAACATAAACACAATTAGATGATCTAGGGCTAAATGCCTGATCTAACTTAATAACAGTTTTTTCTTTTTGGTTTTTTATAAATTTTAATCTAGAAAACTGAACTTCTAACAATAGTGGTCTTTCATGAGTCAAAGGTGATAACTTAGCTTGAACCAAAATATCCGCCAAGTTTTTGTTTCTTTTGTATGCGGAAATCACCTCTGAGTCTGGAATGAGTCCTGTATTACCTATCCTATCAATGAACTTAGTCTTAAATTTACTATTTAATACCTTACTGACCGACGAAAATGTCGTAATCAGAGGAATCAAATTCCCATGACCCCTGACCTTTTTCTCTTTAAAGGTCCGAAGGCAATGTCTCAAAAAGGTTCTGCCGTATCCCCGTTTCCGAAGGGCCTTAAACAAGGTCACCCCCAGAAGGTGGGCTGACATATGTTACTCAGCGTGACGAGCCGAGTCCGTAGACACCAAACTTGTGGACTTTGGACAAACTTTTCCGTTGTGACATTCACACTAGTCTTAATGGTGTGGCACCTCAGCATATGAGAGATGACCCTTCGGAAGGGAGCGACTCAGAAGGCTGGGGCTGACATATGTTACTCAGCGTGACGAGCCGAGTCCGTAGACACCAAACTTGTGGACTTTGGACAAACTTTTCCGTTTAGACATTCACACTAGTCTTAATGGTGTGGCACCTCAGCATATGAGAGATGACCCTTCGGAAGGGAGCGACTCAGAAGGCTGG
>NC_079367.1:930511-954520 GCF_021018895.1 Seriola aureovittata | reverse complement strand
TTATTAACTATATACACTTGCATTTTTATATGAAATTTAACGAGGCATCCCTTCCGACGGGAGCGACTTCGAAGCTGGGGCTGACATATGTTACTCAGCGTGACGAGCGAGTCCGTAGATACCAAATTTGTGGACTTTCGAGAAAATTTTTCGGAAATTATTAAAACACAGAATTTAACCGTGTCTCCCGGCAGCATATGAGAGACCTCCCATGGCGGCCATTCGGAAGGAGCGACTCAGAAGGCTGGGGCTGACATATGTTACCCAGCGTGACGAGCGAGTCCGTAGACACCAAACTTGTGGACTTTGGACAAACTTTTCCGTTGCGACATTCACACTAGTCTTAATGGTGTGGCACTCAGCATATGAGAGATGACCTTCGGAAGGGAGCGACTCAGAGGCTGGGGCTGACATATGTTACTCAGCTTGACGAGCCGAGTCCGTAGACACCAATTTGTGGACTTTTGACAAAATTTTTCGTCGCAGCAAGCGGGCTCGGACACGTTTAACGAGGCATCCCTTCCGACGGGAGCGACTTCGAAGCCTGGGGCTGACATATGTTACTCAGCGTGACGAGCCGAGTCCGTAGATACCAAATTTGTGGACTTTCGAGAAAATTTTTCGGAAATTATTAAAACACAGAATTAACCGTGTCTCCCGGCAGCATATGAGAGACCTCCCATGGCGGCCATTCGGAAGGGAGCGACTCAGAAGGCTGGGGCTGACATATGTTACTCAGCGTGACGAGCGAGTCCGTAGACGCCAAACTTGTGGACTTTGGACAAACTTTTCCGTTGCGACATTCACACTAGTCTTAATGGTGTGGCACCTCAACATATGAGAATTGACCTTCGGAAGGGAGCGACTCAGAAGGCTGGGGCTGACATATGTTACTCAGCTTGACGAGCCGAGTCCGTAGACACCCATTTTGTGGACTTTTGACAAAATTTTTCGTCGCAGCAAGCGGGCCTCGGACACGTTTAACGAGGCATCCTTCCGACGGGAGCGACTTCGAAGCCTGGGGCTGACTTATGTTACTCAGCGTGACGAGCCGAGTCCGTAGATACCAAATTTGTGGACTTTCGAGAAAATTTTTCGGAAATTATTAAAACACAGAATTTAACCGTGTCTCCGGCAGCATATGAGAGACCTCCCATGGCGGCATTCGGAAGGGAGCGACTCAGAAGGCTGGGGCTGACATATGTTACTCAGCGTGACGAGCCGAGTCCGTAGACGCCAAACTTGTGGACTTTGGACAAACTTTTCCGTTGCGACATTCACACTAGTCTTAATGGTGTGGCACCTCAGCATATGAGAGATGACCCTTCGGAAGGGAGCGACTCAGAAGCTGGGGCTGACATATGTTACTCAGCGTGACGAGCGAGTCCGTAGACACCAAACTTGTGGACTTTGGACAAACTTTTCCGTTGCGACATTCACACTAGTCTTAATGGTGTGGCACCTCAGCATATGAGAGATGACCCTTCGGAAGGGAGCGACTCAGAAGGCTGGGGCTGACATATGTTACTCAGCGTGACGAGCCGAGTCCGTAGACACCAAACTTGTGGACTTTGGACAAACTTTTCCGTTGCGACATTCACACTAGTCTTAATGGTGTGGCACCTCAACATATGAGAATTGACCCTTCGGAAGGGAGCGACTCAGAAGGCTGGGGCTGACATATGTTACTCAGCTTGACGAGCCGAGTCCGTAGACACCCATTTTGTGGACTTTTGACAAAATTTTTCGTCGCAGCAAGCGGGCCTCGGACACGTTTAACGAGGCATCCCTTCCGACGGGAGCGACTTCGAAGCCTGGGGCTGACATATGTTACTCAGCGTGACGAGCCGAGTCCGTAGATACCAAATTTGTGGACTTTCGAGAAAATTTTTCGGAAATTATTAAAACACAGAATTTAACCGTGTCTCCCGGCAGCATATGAGAGACCTCCCATGGCGGCCATTCGGAAGGGAGCGACTCAGAAGGCTGGGGCTGACATATGTTACTCAGCGTGACGAGCCGAGTCCGTAGACACCAAACTTGTGGACTTTGGACAAACTTTTCCGTTGCGACATTCACACTAGTCTTAATGGTGTGGCACCTCAGCATATGAGAGATGACCCTTCGGAAGGGAGCGACTCAGAAGGCTGGGGCTGACATATGTTACTCAGCGTGACGAGCCGAGTCCGTAGACACCAAACTTGTGGACTTTGGACAAACTTTTCCGTTGCGACATTCACACTAGTCTTAATGGTGTGGCACCTCAACATATGAGAGATGACCCTTCGGAAGGGAGCGACTCAGAAGGCTGGGGCTGACATATGTTACTCAGCTTGACGAGCCGAGTCCGTAGACACCCAATTTGTTGACTTTTGACAAAATTTTTCGTCGCAGCAAGCGGCCTCGGACACGTTTAACGAGGCATCCCTTCCGACGGGAGCGACTTCGAAGCCTGGGGCTGACATATGTTACTCAGCGTGACGAGCCGAGTCCGTAGATACCAAATTTGTGGACTTTCGAGAAAATTTTTCGGAAATTATTAAAACACAGAATTTAACCGTGTCTCCCGACAGCATATGAGAGACCTCCCATGGCGACCATTCGGAAGGGAGCGACTCAGAAGGCTGGGGCTGACATATGTTACTCAGCGTGACGAGCCGAGTCCGTAGACACCAAACTTGTGGACTTTGGACAAACTTTTCCGTTGCGACATTCACACTAGTCTTAATGGTGTGGCACCTCAGCATATGAGAGATGACCCTTCGGAAGTGAGCGACTCAGAAGGCTGGGGCTGACATATGTTACTCAGCTTGACGAGCCGAGTCCGTAGACATCCAATTTGTGGACTTTTGACAAAATTTTTCGTCGCAGCAAGCGGGCCTCGGACACGTTTAACGAGGCATCCCTTCCGACGGGAGCGACTTCGAAGCCTGGGGCTGACATATGTTACTCAGCGTGACGAGCCGAGTCCGTAGATACCAAATTTGTGGACTTTCGAGAAAATTTTTCGGAAATTATTAAAACACAGAATTTAACCGTGTCTCCCGGCAGCATATGAGAGACCTCCCATGGCGGCCATTCGGAAGGGAGCGACTCAGAAGGCTGGGGCTGACATATGTTACCCAGCGTGACGAGCCGAGTCCGTAGACACCAAACTTGTGGACTTTGGACAAACTTTTCCGTTGCGACATTCACACTAGTCTTAATGGTGTGGCACCTCAGCATATGAGAGATGACCCTTCGGAAGGGAGCGACTCAGAAGGCTGGAGCTGACATATGTTACTCAGCGTGACGAGCCGAGTCCGTAGACACCAAACTTGTGGACTTTGGACAAACTTTTCCGTTGCGACATTCACACTAGTCTTAATGGTGTGGCACCTCAGCATATGAGAGATGACCTTTCGGAAGGGAGCGACTCAGAAGGCTGGGGCTGACATATGTTACTCAGCGTGACGAGCCGAGTCCGTAGACACCAAACTTGTGGACTTTGGACAAACTTTTCCGTTGCGACATTCACACTAGTCTTAATGGTGTGGCACCTCAGCATATGAGAGATGACCCTTCGGAAGGGAGCGACTCAGAAGGCTGGGGCTGACATATGTTACTCAGCTTGACGAGCCGAGTCCGTAGACACCCAATTTGTGGACTTTTGACAAAATTTTTCGTCGCAGCAAGCGGGCCTCGGACACGTTTAACGAGGCATCCCTTCCGACGGGAGCGACTTCGAAGCCTGGGGCTGACTTATGTTACTCAGCGTGACGAGCCGAGTCCGTAGATACCAAATTTGTGGACTTTCGAGAAAATTTTTCGGAAATTATTAAAACACAGAATTTAACCGTGTCTCCCGGCAGCATATGAGAGACCTCCCATGGCGGCCATTCGGAAGGGAGCGACTCAGAAGGCTGGGGCTGACATATGTTACTCAGCGTGACGAGCCGAGTCCGTAGACGCCAAACTTGTGGACTTTGGACAAACTTTTCCGTTGCGACATTCACACTAGTCTTAATGGTGTGGCACCTCAGCATATGAGAGATGACCCTTCGGAAGGGAGCGACTCAGAAGGCTGGGGCTGACATATGTTACTCAGCGTGACGAGCCGAGTCCGTAGACACCAAACTTGTGGACTTTGGACAAACTTTTCCGTTGCGACATTCACACTAGTCTTAATGGTGTGGCACCTCAGCATATGAGAGATGACCCTTCGGAAGGGAGCGACTCAGAAGGCTGGGGCTGACATATGTTACTCAGCTTGACGAGCCGAGTCCGTAGACACCCAATTTGTGGACTTTTGACAAAATTTTTCGTCGCAGCAAGCGGGCCTCGGACACGTTTAACGAGGCATCCCTTCCGACGGGAGCGACTTCGAAGCCTGGGGCTGACATATGTTACTCAGCGTGACGAGCCGAGTCCGTAGATACCAAATTTGTGGACTTTCGAGAAAATTTTTCGGAAATTATTAAAACACAGAATTTAACCGTGTCTCCCGGCAGCATATGAGAGACCTCCCATGGCGGCCATTCGGAAGGGAGCGACTCAGAAGGCTGGGGCTGACATATGTTACTCAGCGTGACGAGCCGAGTCCGTAGACACCAAACTTGTGGACTTTGGACAAACTTTTCCGTTGCGACATTCACACTAGTCTTAATGGTGTGGCACCTCAGCATATGAGAGATGACCCTTCGGAAGTGAGCGACTCAGAAGGCTGGGGCTGACATATGTTACTCAGCTTGACGAGCCGAGTCCGTAGACATCCAATTTGTGGACTTTTGACAAAATTTTTCGTCGCAGCAAGCGGGCCTCGGACACGTTTAACGAGGCATCCCTTCCGACGGGAGCGACTTCGAAGCCTGGGGCTGACATATGTTACTCAGCGTGACGAGCCGAGTCCGTAGATACCAAATTTGTGGACTTTCGAGAAAATTTTTCGGAAATTATTAAAACACAGAATTTAACCGTGTCTCCCGGCAGCATATGAGAGACCTCCCATGGCGGCCATTCGGAAGGGAGCGACTCAGAAGGCTGGGGCTGACATATGTTACCCAGCGTGACGAGCCGAGTCCGTAGACACCAAACTTGTGGACTTTGGACAAACTTTTCCGTTGCGACATTCACACTAGTCTTAATGGTGTGGCACCTCAGCATATGAGAGATGACCCTTCGGAAGGGAGCGACTCAGAAGGCTGGAGCTGACATATGTTACTCAGCGTGACGAGCCGAGTCCGTAGACACCAAACTTGTGGACTTTGGACAAACTTTTCCGTTGCGACATTCACACTAGTCTTAATGGTGTGGCACCTCAGCATATGAGAGATGACCTTCGGAAGGGAGCGACTCAGAAGGCTGGGGCTGACATATGTTACTCAGCGTGACGAGCCGAGTCCGTAGACACCAAACTTGTGGACTTTGGACAAACTTTTCCGTTGCGACATTCACACTAGTCTTAATGGTGTGGCACCTCAGCATATGAGAGATGACCCTTCGGAAGGGAGCGACTCAGAAGGCTGGGGCTGACATATGTTACTCAGCTTGACGAGCCGAGTCCGTAGACATCCAATTTGTGGACTTTTGACAAAATTTTTCGTCGCAGCAAGCGGGCCTCGGACACGTTTAACGAGGCATCCCTTCCGACGGGAGCGACTTCGAAGCCTGGGGCTGACATATGTTACTCAGCGTGACGAGCCGAGTCCGTAGACATCCAATTTGTGGACTTTCGAGAAAATTTTTCGGAAATTATTAAAACACAGAATTTAACCGTGTCTCCCGGCAGCATATGAGAGACCTCCCATGGCGGCCATTCGGAAGGAGCGACTCAGAAGGCTGGGGCTGACATATGTTACTCAGCGTGACGAGCCGAGTCCGTAGACACCAAACTTGTGGACTTTGGACAAACTTTTCCGTTGCGACATTCACACTAGTCTTAATGGTGTGGCACCTCAGCATATGAGAGATGACCCTTCGGAAGGGAGCGACTCAGAAGGCTGGAGCTGACATATGTTACTCAGCGTGACGAGCGAGTCCGTAGACACCAAACTTGTGGACTTTGGACAAACTTTTCCGTTGCGACATTCACACTAGTCTTAATGGTGTGGCACCTCAGCATATGAGAGATGACCTTTCGGAAGGGAGCGACTCAGAAGGCTGGGGCTGACATATGTTACTCAGCGTGACGAGCCGAGTCCGTAGACACCAAACTTGTGGACTTTGGACAAACTTTTCCGTTGCGACATTCACACTAGTCTTAATGGTGTGGCACCTCAGCATATGAGAGATGACCCTTCGGAAGGGAGCGACTCAGAAGGCTGGGGCTGACATATGTTACTCAGCTTGACGAGCCGAGTCCGTAGACACCCAATTTGTGGACTTTTGACAAAATTTTTCGTCGCAGCAAGCGGGCCTCGGACACGTTTAACGAGGCATCCCTTCCGACGGGAGCGACTTCGAAGCCTGGGGCTGACATATGTTACTCAGCGTGACGAGCCGAGTCCGTAGATACCAAATTTGTGGACTTTCGAGAAAATTTTTCGGAAATTATTAAAACACAGAATTTAACCGTGTCTCCGGCAGCATATGAGAGACCTCCCATGGCGGCCATTCGGAAGGGAGCGACTCAGAAGGCTGGGGCTGACATATGTTACTCAGCGTGACGAGCCGAGTCCGTAGACACCAAACTTGTGGACTTTGGACAAACTTTTCCGTTGCGACATTCACACTAGTCATAATGGTGTGGCATCTTAGCATATGAGAGATGACCCTTCGGAAGGGAGCGACTCAGAAGGCTGGGGCTGACATATGTTACTCAGCGTGACGAGCCGAGTCCGTAGACACCAAACTTGTGGACTTTGGACAAACTTTTCCGTTGCGACATTCACACTAGTCTTAATGGTGTGGCACCTCAGCATATGAGAGATGACCCTTCGGAAGGGAGCGACTCAGAAGGCTGGGGCTGACATATGTTACTCAGCTTGACGAGCCGAGTCCGTAGACACCCAATTTGTGGACTTTTGACAAAATTTTTCGTCGCAGCAAGCGGGCCTCGGACACGTTTAACGAGGCATCCCTTCCGACGGGAGCGACTTCGAAGCCTGGGGCTGACATATGTTACTCAGCGTGACGAGCCGAGTCCGTAGATACCAAATTTGTGGACTTTCGAGAAAATTTTTCGGAAATTATTAAAACACAGAATTTAACCGTGTCTCCCGGCAGCATATGAGAGACCTCCCATGGCGGCCATTCGGAAGGGAGCGACTCAGAAGGCTGGGGCTGACATATGTTACTCAGCGTGACGAGCCGAGTCCGTAGACACCAAACTTGTGGACTTTGGACAAACTTTTCCGTTGCGACATTCACACTAGTCTTAATGGTGTGGCACCTCAGCATATGAGAGATGACCCTTCGGAAGGGAGCGACTCAGAAGGCTGGGGCTGACATATGTTACTCAGCTTGACGAGCCGAGTCCGTAGACACCCAATTTGTGGACTTTTGACAAAATTTTTCGTCGCAGCAAGCGGGCCTCGGACACGTTTAACGAGGCATCCCTTCCGACGGGAGCGACTTCGAAGCCTGGGGCTGACTTATGTTACTCAGCGTGACGAGCCGAGTCCGTAGATACCAAATTTGTGGACTTTCGAGAAAATTTTTCGGAAATTATTAAAACACAGAATTTAACCGTGTCTCCCGGCAGCATATGAGAGACCTCCCATGGCGGCCATTCGGAACGGAGTGACTCAGAAGGCTGGGGCTGACATATGTTACTCAGCGTGACGAGCCGAGTCCGTAGACACCAAACTTGTGGACTTTGGACAAACTTTTCCGTTGCGACATTCACACTAGTCATAATGGTGTGGCACCTCAGCATATGAGAGATGACCCTTCGGAAGGGAGCGACTCAGAAGGCTGGGGCTGACATATGTTACTCAGCGTGACGAGCCGAGTCCGTAGACACCAAACTTGTGGACTTTGGACAAACTTTTCCGTTGCGACATTCACACTAGTCTTAATGGTGTGGCACCTCAGCATATGAGAGATGACCCTTCGGAAGGGAGCGACTCAGAAGGCTGGGGCTGACATATGTTACTCAGCTTGACGAGCCGAGTCCGTAGACACCCAATTTGTGGACTTTTGACAAAATTTTTCGTCGCAGCAAGCGGGCCTCGGACACGTTTAACGAGGCATCCCTTCCGACGGGAGCGACTTCGAAGCCTGGGGCTGACATATGTTACTCAGCGTGACGAGCCGAGTCCGTAGATACCAAATTTGTGGACTTTCGAGAAAATTTTTCGGAAATTATTAAAACACAGAATTAAACCGTGTCTCCCGGCAGCATATGAGAGACCTCCCATGGCGGCCATTCGGAAGGGAGCGACTCAGAAGGCTGAGGCTGACATATGTTACTCAGCGTGACGAGCCGAGTACGTAGACACCAAACTTGTGGACTTTGGACAAACTTTTCCGTTGCGACATTCACACTAGTCTTAATGGTGTGGCACCTCAGCATATGAGAGATGACCTTTCGGAAGGGAGCGACTCAGAAGGCTGGGGCTGACATATGTTACTCAGCTTGACGAGCCGAGTCCGTAGACACCCAATTTGTTGACTTTTGACAAAATTTTTCGTCGCAGCAAGCGGGCCTCGGACACGTTTAACGAGGCATCCCTTCCGACGGGAGCGACTTCGAAGCCTGGTGCTGACATATGTTACTCAGCGTGACGAGCCGAGTCCGTAGATACCAAATTTGTGGACTTTCGAGAAAATTTTTCGGAAATTATTAAAACACAGAATTTAACCGTGTCTCCCGGCAACATATGAGAGACCTCCCATGGCGGCCATTCGGAAGGGAGCGACTCAGAAGGCTGGGGCTGGGATTTTTTAATTATCTCGATGATCTCCCCTGCTTCGTCCGACGACTGGGCAGTTGAAAGTGGGAGACCAAAGGCAGTGCACTGGCCGACGCCCGTCGTCACCGGTTCACAGTTCCTATCAACCCTTGTCCCATAAAGGAATGTTTTTTTTTTTTTTTTTTTTTTCAGAGGTCAAGAGGTCAAGGTCAAGGTTAAGTTTTTCTTCCATCCGTCTTCAGTCAGATCTGTCACCTGGAGTTAATTTGAGTTGATTTTATTGAATCATTTTCCCATTCAGGGCTTTAAAGTCTTGAGTAAAATGTTTTTTTCTCTTCTCTTTTTTTCTTTGTTTATTTTTTTTTTTTTTTTTTTTTTTTTTTTCTTCTCTTTTTTTATTCTTTTTTTATTTTTCTTATGGAATTTTAGGTTCAGTATTGTTGTTTTTTTTGGATTTCTATGTTTCAGTTTCTCTTTCCAGAGATTGTGTCCTGGTTTTAATTTTGTGTCCATATCAGGCTTTAGTCAGGTTTCTCCTTTGAAGTTAATTTCTTATTTTTCCATTATTTTTTGGTTGTTCTGTTTTGTTCCATGAGTTTTGTTTTATAGAATAAATATCCCCAATCTGGGTTTTAAATGCTTGATTAAAGGTGCTCTTTTTTTCTTTTCAGACGTCTGTTTCAGTGTTGTTTATTGTTGTTATTAATAATAATAACAACAATAATAATCCTCTAAATTTTGGAACACATCATCAGTAGTGGACCCCAGGCTCATCGAATGTTTCGGCCGTTTATCACTAGACATTCTCCCCTGAGGGTGGTCCCCCCGAGGTTGATCATGTCTCAGGGTGTGTCCCATAGCCAATTGTGTTATAATCCTGTTTTATAATAGTTTAATATCTTAATTTTTCAGTTCCCTTTGGGGATTCAAACTGGTTTATATTAGGTTTATAGGTTGTTTTCAGTCTGGTATATAATCAGGATTATATTATTATTATTTCCACAATAATCCTTTAATGTTTGGATCTTTTTTTCAAAGAGTATTCAGATCCTGATTAGACTTTGATTGGTTTTATAGTCATTTTTCCAGTCACGGGTCCAGTCCAGTATTTAGTGTTATGGAATTTAAAGGCCAAGACCCTGTCCGGGTTCAATCTGGTGTTAAAAAACAGGTTTAATTTTACCATAGTCAAGTGTAATATCACATTTCCCTTAGTAATCTTGGTTATGAGAGGATTAAAATAACGGTCGTTCCTCTACTGAATATCAAAATAATTTTCTTTCTCGGTATATTCAGGATTTTATCCCCGTATTGTACAGTATAGATTTCCTAACATGGACCTTTAAGTGTTTTGGCTCACCTGCCGTCTGGCGTAATCGTGCAGTAAATGATCGTGGATAACCTTATATCAGGGTTTGAAGTCCAGGGTGTCCTCCTTTTGTCCAATTCGGGTTCGTCTGGCATCCTTCAGAAGTATTTTTCCACATTCCATGTACTGTACGGTCTCAGAGGTGCGCCACAGTGTGGAAGAGAGTGATGTCCTGTGTTCCATACATCGCACAACCTCAGGACACAGTGGTACATATTTTAGAACTTTTTTTAGAATTTTTAAATATTATTATTATTATTATTATTATATTGGTAGCAATATCTGCCATAATTTAAATATCCTTAGTCTTCAACAGGGAGCATTAGAAGTGCTATGGTTACTCACCTGAGTTCATGTTCAGTGAAGCAGCCTTTAATTTAACATGCATTCAGTCTGAGAGTGATCATTCTACCTTTACTTCTCACTCACGGTTTTGTCAGGAAATTACCCAGTAATGCATTGCAGGTCTTAAAAGTTGTTGTTCAGTGAAGTAGCCTTTAATTTAACATGCATTCAGTCTGAGAGTGATCATTCTACCTTTACTTCTCACTCACGGTTTTGTCAGGAAATTACCCAGTAATGCATTGCAGGTCTTAAAAGTTGTTTTTTGTTAATAACTGCTGTTCTGAGTGAGCTAGAGACTTGAAACTTACATCCACTTGGGGGTTTGTGAGGATCAGGAATCCGATGGTACCAGGCTTGTGTCTCTACGACGATCGGAAGTGGGTTTTTTGGACATAATATTGTCATAATTCCATAATAATATTCAAATTATTAAAAAATGCATATTTCCTGGAGCGTGAGTGTGTGTGAGAGAGAGAAGGAGAGAGAGAGAGAGAGAGAGAGAGAGAGAGAGGGAGAGGAGAGGGAGAGGGAGAGAGAGAGAGAGAGAGAGAGAGAGAGAGCGAGCACAGGGTGAGTGGTTAGGTTTAGGATAAAGAGGGTGAAGGAGATAGAGCTAGGGAGAGGTGCCTGTGCGGGGCTAGAACTCTCCCCCGCCGGATCGGGCTGCATGCTCTATCTCCCCTTGCTCCCTCATTCTCATGAGGGAAGAGAGGGGAGAAGAGAGAGTGTGTGTGTCTGTATGTGTGTGTGAGAGAGAGAAAAAAAGAGAGAGAGAGAGAGAAAAAAAAGGGGTGGGGGGGAAGAGAAAAAGAGAGAGAGGGAGGGAGAGAGGAAGAGGGAGAGAGAGGAGAGAGAGAGAGAGAGAGGGAGGGAGAGAGGTTAGGGTTAGGGTAAAGGCTCAGGGTTAGGATTAAAGGTCAGAGGTCAAAGGTTAGGTTTAGGGTTAGGGTGGGTGAACTGAACCTGTCTCCCGTAGGAGACAGGAGGAGCACGGTCCTTCCATCCCTGGAACCCCCAACCTCCCTGGCCCCAAGCTGGTTGGCGGATGCGTTGGCGTCTCCGCCCGTAACGCACCACCGTCCAGTCATCCATTTTATGTTTTTTGTATTTTTTGTTTTGTGTTGTTTTTTGTATTTTTTTGTATTTTTTGTTTTAAATGAAAAATAAAATAAAACAAACAACTAAAAACACTTTCCCAAAATATGGAAAGGAAAAAGCCAAAAAATAAAATGTTTTTCTAATAAAATGAAATCAAAATCTGTTTTTTACTATTTTTAATAAACAACAAAGGAAGGTGTGCCAAAATAAACAAAAAGGTGACGACGTTTCGACCTGATAAGGTCTTCTTCAGGTCAGGCACACAAAAAACTGTCACTGGCTTGCTGTAGTGGCTGTGGAGCAATGCTGTCAGCTTGAAGTCTGAAAGCAAAGTGAGCTTTCGAAGCACTGTGCTCCTTTTATGCCCTCCCCTTTCTTTTTCTCTGAAACTCAAATTCACTTGGTTTTTTTTCTTTTTTTTCTTTGCTCTTTCAGTTTTAACCCCATAAATGCCAAACTAAATGAATTCCTTGTGTAATTTTTTAATCCCTGTATTTATTGAATGAATATCCTGAATTAAATGATGTATATGAATTGTTATTTATAAAATTTAATTTTTTAACCCTTGAATTGCCAAATCAAGTATTTTTAACCCTTAAATTGCCAAATTAAGCATTTTTTAACCTTAAATTGCTAAATTAAAGTATCCCACCCTGTATATATCTATGTCTTTTATTAACTTAATTATGAAATTATATATTTCTATTTATTTATTTATTTATTCCCCAATTATGCATGATATTTTTAGGATTAATTAGGTGTGGGACATTGGTTAGGGTTAGGGCTTATAATCCAGTTAGGTTAAGTTTAGGGTTTGGGTCTGGGGTGAGGTTAGGTTTAGGATTTAGAATAAGGGTGAGGTTAGGTTTAGGGATTAAGATATGGGTTAGGAGAAGAGGTCAGATACCCCCTCCCATAGGAGGAGGTGGATGCACTGGCCATTCCCCTACCAGACCCCTGATACCCGCCCCAATACGGTGACCGGGTGCGCTTCCTGCGCCTGCCGTAGCGCACAGGCTGCCACCCGTCATCCTCCATGTTTGTTTGTTGTATATGTCTTGTTTGTTTGTTGTTCTATATGTTTTTTGTATTTTTTTATTTATTTTTTTTAATTTTTTAATTATTTTTTAAGAAATAAACCAAAAACGCTTTCGAAATTCGAAAGGATTAATTAATGAACAAAAGAAGATGTGCCAAAACAATTAAAAAAACTAAAAACGTGCGACGTTTCGACCAAATATGGTCTTCTTCAGGCACAAATAAATGGCACACTAATAACTGTGTTTTTTGTTTGCTTTCAGGCTGGAGTCAAGTGCTGGTGTTCTCCCCTCAAGAGCAAAGGTAAGAGTGAGCTCCTGTAACTGTGTTCGTCCTTTTTATAGGCTTGGTTTGGCTTTTTGTTTTTTCTGTTCGTCTTTTTCAATTTGGTTCGCCTTTTTTAATTTTGTCCCCATTTCACATGTAAACCTGTTTTTACTCCATTTTAACCCTATTTTAACCATTAATAGTATATCAATGTTATTATATATGAACTTTTAACCTTTTTTAAGATATTAATGTTATCAAATCTATATATTGTATTGTATTTAACCTATTTATTGTATTTTAATGTTTATTATAAATCCTATTTATTGTATTTAACCTATTTATTGTATTTAACCTATTTATTGTCCCTTAATGTTTTTAACCCTGTTTATTAATTGTACCCTTATCAATTTTAATACTATTTAATATCCAATCATAAATTTTTGAAAAAATCTTTTATAAATTATAAATATATATATATATTTTTTTACTTTTACAGATTTTCAAATGTAATATGGGGGATTTGGGTTGGAGTTAGGATTAGGGTTAGGTTTAGGATTGGGTTTAGGAAATAAAGGATTGTGCCACCGCGAAGCGGTGGCGCAATCTGTGCACACTCCATCCAGTCCCATGCAGTCTCTCTCTTATCCCTCATTTAGTCCCTGTGGGAATCTGGTGTCCAATTTACTAATCCAGGTTCTCTCTGTCCTCTGTCTCTGGGCTGTTGTCCAATTTGGATTACACTGGAGGACAGAGGCCTGTACTGAATGCCAGCCATGCTGTATGAAGTGTTTAACCAGCTGAGTGTGGATGTCTTTTCTCTTCAAAATATTATATCTATGTTGTGTGAACCTGATTCGGATTGTGTTTCCTGTTTCACCAACATACTGTAGTCCACATTGTTTACAAATGATGATATATACACAATTTTTGGATGAAATATTTCCCTGATTCTCAATTTTATATACATTTTTATTATTTTTATTAGACACCCATACTTGCTGTTTAAAGAATTCAGTATTACCCTTTAATTTGGAATCAATTAGTGGTTTAATTTTGGCTTTCACCAGGTAATCCTTTAAATTTTTGTTTTTCCTGAATGCAGCAATGATCCTGTGGTTGTAGAGGAGCTCCCTTCCTTTCCTGGAGTCTTCAAAGTTCTTCCTGATCTCGCTGACCAGCTTCACCGTGGATGCTGAGTAAGTGGTGATAAAAGGAATAATAGAGGACACAATATGGGGCTTAATTTGGAGGAACTTTTTGAAAGAGTTTCTAAGGAAAGTCCTGGAGTACCCCCTGCTGGCCAAGGCAGAGAAGAGTACCCCAGTGGCTTGTTTAAAATCCTCATTTTGGGTGCAGATCCTATGGAACCTTAATAATTGGGATTTGATTAGACCTGCAAAAGTGTGTTTGGGGTGGAAGCTGGTCTTGTGGAGCAAAGCGTGCGTATCCGTCTCTTTAAAGAAAACCTTAATATCTAATTTATTGGTTTCATTAAATTTGGGTCCTTTAAATGTTGTTGTGTCCAGGAAGTCAATCGAATTGTGATTTAAAGTGTATTTTAATTTAATAGACGGATTAAAATTATTAAGAGTGTTCAGGAAAAACTTAAAATCATCCTCTGAATGTGTCCATACTCCCCAGATGTCGTCTAAATATCTATAATAATGAATGGGTCTTTTTTCACACTGTTGTAGGGCCCCTGTTTCCCAATCAGCCATAAAAATATTGGCATATGCGGGCGCAAATTTCTTGCCCATTGCTGTGCCCTTAATTTGTAAAAAATACTCCCCATTGAATTCAAAATCATTTTTTGTTAAATTAATCTCTAATAATTGTAATAATTCTTTATCCGGTCTTTTTTTATCATAATGTTTGGAAAAAATGTTCTTGACTGATTGAATGCCCTCTCTAATGTCTATATTTGTATAAAGACTATCAATATCGATAGTAAACAGGATCGAATCTGCCGGAATATGTAACTTTTTAATCTTATCTATAAAATCATACGTGTCTTTAATATAGCTGGTGTGTATAGTGGACAGAGGATTCAGATAAAAGTCCAGGAACTCTGCTGTCCTGTAGGTCTCACTGCTACAATCAGACACTATAGGTCTACCAGGGGGGATTTCAAATGGCTTGCTCCACTTAGCAGGGTCCTTATGTATCTTAGGCAACATGTAAAAACGTCTAGGTCTGGGTTCTGAATCACCAATCAAATAGTTCTTTTGTTTACAATTAATAAATTTCTTCTCCTGTAGTTTATTGATAATTTGGTGTACAATGGGTATGGTGTCCAGAAAAATTGGATTTTTTAATTTTGAGTAATACTTTGTATCATTTAATTGTCTGTATCCTTCCCATAAATATTGCTCACGTTCCATAACTACCACAACGCTGCCTTTATCGGCCGGTTTAATAATAATGTCTTTATTTTTCATTAACTCCTTGAGTGCTGAGTTTTCTTCCTGTGTCAGATTAGGTTTCACATGCCGGATTTTGAAATGACGGTCATAATAATTTGTATCTCTTTTAATTAAGTTTACAATTTGGGGGGGTAGTTGTGCATCGGGAGGGGCCCAATGAGATGTGGGAGTGAAAGGTTGTGGTGTTAAATCACCCTCATCACCATAGAAAGCTGCCAACTTTAATCTTCTATGGTAATTTTGTAGGTCGAATCTAGACTGTTGCCTGATATTTTCACTGTTAAGACCCAAAGTGGGGATGAAAGTAAGGCCTCTATTGAGTAGAGCAAGCTGAGGGGTGGACAGTTTAATTTTATTTGACAGAACTCTAACATTTCTGTACCCCTCCTGAGGTGGCAGGTTTGTGGGGACCCTCAGTTTAAATGCTTACCCCAGTGCTCAAGCATAGCCGCAGCTGTCTGCCTCGTCCAGTGCACACCATCTCTCTCGGTGCTGAATGCTGTGGCTGGCAGTTTGGAGATAAACTCACAGTTTTCAACAATGTATTTATTGATGGCATTCAGGTTGAAACGTTCCTGCTGAGGGAGGGAAGGAGAGTAGTTAATGGCTGGCACCAAAATCCGTGCCAGTGGGAAGCGCAGCTTTGCTGCCCTCAAAGCTGCCTGAAGCTGCTTCATGGCGGTGACCTGGGCCTTCTGGGCCCTGTGGTTGAGCCCAAAGGCCAGAATGATTCTCTCGGGCTGTGTGGAGCTGGATGCCTTGGAGAAGATGGCTGCAGCATGGCGGAAGTTGGCCCCGGGGTAGCTATCCACCTGCAGGTGCTGATCTGGGAAGGGTGGGCATCTGGCCAGGTTGGAGTCCCCCACGATGAGGTACTTCCTCCTGACGTTGAGGGCCCAATCTTTTATTTTCCTCACCGTGTTGATGTGCCGGGTGGGTCTCCGGAGGGGTGTCGTGGATGAGGGTGGTGGTGGTGGTGGTGGTGGTGATGGTGAGGAGGTCTGGTCCGCCTGGGCCCCCTGATCGCTGACTGCTGGCTGTGGTGTCCTCTCAGGGGGGTTGAGTGGTCTGGAGGGTGCAGTTTGGTGGCTGGCTGTTTGCTGTGTCCCCTCAGTGGCCTGAGCAGTAATCCCCTCCTCCTCGTGTACCACGCACGGGTTGCCAGAAGTGGCAGCTGGAGGAATAAGGCGAATCACAGGGGTCAGGGGGACAGGTGGGGATGTGGGTGGGAGTGGGATGCGCCTGATGCCGGTTCTCTTCGTCCTCTGGTGTTTAGGGCTCGAGGGGGTTATTTGCCCCATCCCTCCAGCCACTGTAGAGGAGGCAGGGAAGTCAGTCACCTGCTGAGGAGGAGCAGTTTTTGGCTGAGGAGGAGGGGGAGCAGCAGGCGCCGCTGGCGAGAGAAGAGGACCAGGAAGAGGAGGGGGAGGGGGGCGGGGGGATCCCCGGCAACTGAAGCTCCGTCCCTGGTGAGTGTGACTGATGGTGTCACCTGGGCAGCTTTAAAGAGACTCATGAGAGGGAGGGGCGCTGTTGATGGTGCGGGGGAGGGGGAGGGGGAAGGAGGGATCCCCGGCTTCCCCGTAGGCGGAGGGGGTGCTACTGGGGTTTCCCCAGTCTCAGGACGCAGTTTCCCGTGCTCATGTGCCCCGTCTGTGGTGCGTTCTGCCGCCTGCCAGCCTGTGAGGTGGGCAAGGATGACTGCCTCAGCCTGTTGTAGGGTCTCAGCCTGTAGTCTCTGACCCAGATTCCTCCTCGCCCAAGAGCAGGCAATCTGGAATGGACCACCCCAGTCCTGAATGTCGAAGCTGGCCAGCCTGTTAATTTCGACCTCCAGCATGTCCATGTAGTGGTTTCTAAGTACTAGAAGGGTCGTATACTGCCAGTTCTTTGCGTTCCCCTCTAGCAGCTGGCTGGTGGTGTCATTTGGGGAGGCAGGTTTAATAAATCCGCTCAGAGTGGCGGTCATACGGCCGATGGTCGGGGGTGGCTCCTCCGCCGACACATTCTTTAAATGGTGGGCCGCTTTAATAATGTTGTGGATGATCCGGACCTTTGCATTAAAGTCCGGATCATCGGACTGTACCTTGTGGGTGGGCTGGGTGGGTCTGTGAGGCTCCTGTCGCTGTGGCTGTGGGCGGCGGTAGCCGTCCATGGTCCGCTGTCCAGGCCCGTAGCGTACCTGGTTGTCCCGCCGTAGCCTGTTGCTGCTGGTTCGCTGCTCGCTGGCGTAGTGGACCTGTCGGTCCTGCCGGCGTCCGCCGTTGTTGCTCCGCTGTCCGCTGGCGTAGTGGACCTGGCGGTCCTCTCGGCGTCCGCGGTTGTCGGCCCGCTGCTCGTGAGCGCGATGAACCCGGTGATCCTGCCCTTGTGTTCTGGCCGCGATGGATCGCTGAAAGTGTCGCGATCCATCGTATCCATCCCGTCTGGATCGGCCGTATCTCGCCACGGAAGCGTAGCTCCGTGGTCTGTCCTCGTAGCCGCGAGGGTAGCCGGAGCGCTGGGGTGCTCCGTATGCTGTGCGCGGCCGTCTACGTCCTCGTTGGACAGTCGTCCAGCCGTCGTCTCTTTCATAAAAATACATTTGTGTGTGTGTGTTCTTTTTAATTAAAAATGAAAAAAGGAAGAAAAAGATAAAAAAAGGGGGGATAATCTAACAAAAAACGGACCTCCGGATGAGGCGGAAAATTTTCATTTAAAAGTTCTAGGACTCTTATTTTGAAAAAGAGCGGGAGCAAGATTTCCTTTTTTAAACAATAAACTTGTTTTATTTTAACAGAACATATAATAAACACACACACAAAAAATCTTGCAACGTTTCGGTCAATTATCTGACCTTCTTCAGGCAAATACAAACTTTGTCTTGACGGTGACCGGTGACAAATTCTCGGTGGAGTGCTGTCGGTCCGTGGCTGTAAACGGCTAGCTCAGGGAGACAGTGGAGTTTGAAATCTCCGCGCTCCTGTCAAGAGGGGCGGGAGCGGAAGTCGGGAGCTCACCTCCCTCCCTCTGTCGCCCCTGCCGGCCAGCCGGCCGTCATTGCACTCCACCACGGTGCACCGATCGCCTCAGACGAGAGACGACTTTTCAAAAACGGATGTCCGTCATCATCAGCTTGAACATTAATTAATGACGATCGGACATCCGTTTGAACATTCCATAAAAAGAAACATTGTTATTTTAATTCCATTTACATGAATCGTTTTTAACGAAAAAAAGGAAACATGAGTCTTGAACAAAGACAAATAAAAAGGAATAAAACCATCCTTTTAAAACTCCATTCCTTCCGGTTTTTAATATATTTATTCCTCCTGTAAATCTCTTTCCTTTAAACCGTTTGTCCACCCCTATGTACTATTTTTTAATCTATTTATATGATATGAAATTAATTAATCGGTATATTTATTTATTTATTGAGTATTTATTAATAATAAAGATCTTTATATATTTATTACTAGTGATATTTATGTATTTATTTAGTATTTCTGTAATAATCATATGTATATTTATTAATCAATTAAATCATTTATTTATTATTTCTATATTTAATTCTATGTAGTAAACCCCCCTGGGTTTTAAATTGTTTATTTATTTATTTATTAATAGCATGTTGTATATGCATGTATCCACATATACACACCTAAACACACACATATATGCTGCTTGTTATTTATTGATTTATTTTTTTAGAGAAAAAGGCTAAATTATTCCTATATGTACACACTCGATCACCCTCTGTTTTTTGTTTATTTTAGTTTTTTTAAAAGAAGAGAAAAGGAGGCAGAGAACCATAAAATATGTGCAATTTACAACAAAATACATAATTTCTGCTCCTGACTCCTCTGACTGTGTTCCTTAAATGATCCCATTGTCTTTATAATATATACATAAATTAGGCTACTAGGAACACACAATATATAATAAATAATAAATAGGGTGATCTAGTGGACATGAAGCTAAGCAGAAACCGGTTATGGTATTGACAAAATGAGTCTGGTTAGGATTAGGTCCTCTTTGGTGTGGTTAGGGTTAGGGTCAGATGAAACCGGTTAGTATTAGGGCCTTCAGTGACCTGGTTAGGTTTAGGGCCCCCACTATACCGGTTAGGTTTAGGCAAAAGTGCAGATAATTAGGTTCAGAATCGAATGGTTAGGGTTAGGATAAAGTAACCGGGTTAGGCTTAGCTTAAAGGATGACCTGGTTAGGTTTAGGGCAAGATGCCCGGTGATTGGATTAAGGATGTCATTATAATTAGGGTTAGGGTTAGGGTTAGGACGTGGGTAAGGACCCCGACTCCCATAGGAGTACGGAGGTGCACGGTCCTTCCCCCAGTTCACCCCATCACCTTGATCCCAGGCACGCTGACGACGGTCCTTTCGCCTTTTGCCGTAGCGTACCTGTGTCCACTCATTTTGGGTTAGGGTTAGGGTTAGGGTTAGGGTTAGGTTTATAAAAATTATCACGATGACTCTCCCCATGATGCCACTGGGCATCACAGTTGGATAGAGAGCCAAAGGCAAAGCACTGGCCAGCGCATGTCAACTGGAGTCCCCCACTTTTGTGTACATCACACCATACCGCAGTAGAGAGAGAGAGAGAGAGAGAGATCAGAGCCTCAGTTCCTCAATTACCATTCCTTGATTAAGGACCAGTGGAGAGGCTAGCATGAGGTTCTGAGGGAGAATAGACGTCCTACACTAAAGGTCTTGTAATATGAAATAGGATGAGGATGATGATGATGATGATGATGATGATGAAGCAGACGTCCCACGAAGACCAGTTGAGACCACCATTTGCAAGACCATTTAATAGCGTTATTGCTTTCTTAATGTCCACCAATCACCATTGATGGATCTCATGAATTGAGCTATCTTCAACATCTATACCAAGGTCGGGTCAAAAGGTCACGTCTGTTGAGGTCCAGGTTAAAGGTCAGGGAGACTATAAATATAGGTGAGATACATGTGTATCAATTAACATTCACAGTCCCCGGGAGGCCGCGAGACAACTGTGTTAAAGCAATTTGCTTTCATGTACCACAATCCATAAGTGTATTACTTATTTTATTTTAATTAAGAAAAATGATTGTGGTAAATTGAAGGACACATCTTCAGTAGTGGACCCCAGGGTCACAGGGCGTTTCGGCCGTTTATCACTAGACACCCTCACCTGAGGAAGGCCCAGCCGGGGTTGATCAAATCCCGGTGTGTGTCCAATCTTCAATCAGAATTATGATTTTTATAAATCAATTATTATTCAAGTTAAATAACCTGTATACATTTTGAATAATGTTTTCTTCTTTCTCAATAAATCAATTATTTTTCAGGTTAAACATCTTCTATGTATTTTGATTAATGTTAAGTTTGCTGATTTGCACTGTCTTCATGCTTTAGGTCCCGTTTAAGGTCATTTGGTCTTTCATGTCAACCGTTCTGCTAGTCCAAACAAGAATTAAATTTTCAATAAACCTTTAATCCTACCTGTGTGGTTGGTTCCGACTGGTTGTTAACACCGCAAGGTAGCTCCAGCCAGGCCAGCCACTGTTGATCCAGGGGGTCTCAGTTTTCCTCTTCCAGGGGGTCTCAAGCTCAAACTGATTGTGATCCTTTGATTCAGCTTTCCTTTTATGTTTGTTGATTCGAAGCACACGTGAAGAAAAGCGATCCTAATTGAAGAAAAGACTTTAAAGGGTAAAAATCCATCATCATTGTTATTCCAGGGGTCTTCTGTCCTTCTTCAGAGGGTCCCCGTCCTCCTCCAGAGGACCTCTGTCCTCCTCTGTCGAAGTTCAAACTGATTGTGATCCTGTGAGTCAGCGTTCCTTTTATACTCATTGGTTTCGAAGCACCCGCGAAGCACACACGAAAAAGGCTATTTTAAATGAAGAAAAGACTTTAAAGGGTTAAAATCGAAGCAGCCGCGAAGCACACGCGAAACACACGCGAAACAGGCGATTTTACAGTAAGGAGAGGATTTTAAAAGATAAATATCCGGCTATTTTAAATGAAGAAAAGACTTTAAAGGGTTAAAATCAAAGCAGCCGCGAAGCACACGCGAAGCACACGCGAAGCACACGCGAAACAGGCGATTTTACAGTAAGGAGAGGATTTTAAAAGATAAATATCCAATATTAGTGTTGCTTCAGAGATCTTCTAGACTTCCTTCAAGGGGTCTCTGTCTTTATTCAGGTCGTCAAAGCTCAAATCGATTTGGATTAGGGTTAGAGCCAGAGCCTAGGATTAAGCTGCATACAGTTCTATGGTTAGGGTTAGAATAAAATTACAGGGTTGGGTACAGCTTCGAAGATTAAGGTTAGGATTAGGGCCAGATCCAGGTTTTAGGTTTAGGCAATGACCTTTAATGTTTGTGGCAGTGTCGAATGACATTGCAGTATAGCTCATTTTCTCAACCTCTTTAAAGGTCAAAGGTCATTTGTCCGAGTTGTTTTCTGTTTTAGGATGAATAATGGCGACGATGATGATGATGATGTTGTTCCTCTCTTCATTTAGGCGTTCCGAGGGGATATGAGAGAGAGAGAGAGAGAACGGCAGATTTTGTGGTATACACCTGCGTGTTAAGGAAACCAGCTTGTCCGAAGGCGCGGGCGGGTTAGGTTTATAAAAATTATCACGATGACTCTCCCCATGATGCCACTGGGCATCACAGTTGGATAGAGAGCCAAAGGCAAAGCACTGGCCAGCGCATGTCAACTGGAGTCCCCCACTTTTGTGTACATCACACCATACCGCAGTAGAGAGAGAGAGAGAGAGAGAGATCAGAGCCTCAGTTCCTCAATTACCATTCCTTGATTAAGGACCAGTGGAGAGGCTAGCATGAGGTTCTGAGGGAGAATAGACGTCCTACACTAAAGGTCTTGTAATATGAAATAGGATGAGGATGATGATGATGATGATGATGATGATGAAGCAGACGTCCCACGAAGACCAGTTGAGACCACCATTTGCAAGACCATTTAATAGCGTTATTGCTTTCTTAATGTCCACCAATCACCATTGATGGATCTCATGAATTGAGCTATCTTCAACATCTATACCAAGGTCGGGTCAAAAGGTCACGTCTGTTGAGGTCCAGGTTAAAGGTCAGGGAGACTATAAATATAGGTGAGATACATGTGTATCAATTAACATTCACAGTCCCCGGGAGGCCGCGAGACAACTGTGTTAAAGCAATTTGCTTTCATGTACCACAATCCATAAGTGTATTACTTATTTTATTTTAATTAAGAAAAATGATTGTGGTAAATTGAAGGACACATCTTCAGTAGTGGTTAGGGTTAGGGTTAGGGTTAGGGTTAGGGTTAGGATTTTTTAATTATCTCGATGATCTCCCCTGCTTCGTCCGACGACTGGGCAGTTGAAAGTGGGAGACCAAAGGCAGTGCACTGGCCGACGCCCGTCGTCACCGGTTCACAGTTCCTATCAACCCTTGTCCCATAAAGGAATGTTTTTTTTCAGAGGTCAAGAGGTCAAGGTCAAGGTTAAGTTTTTCTTCCATCCGTCTTCAGTCAGATCTGTCACCTGGAGTTAATTTGAGTTGATTTTATTGAATCATTTTCCCATTCAGGGCTTTAAAGTCTTGAGTAAAATGTTTTTTTCTCTTCTCTTTTTTTCTTCTCTTTTTTTCTTTGTTTATTTTTTCTTCTTTCTTCTCTTTTTTTATTCTTTTTTTATTTTTCTTATGGAATTTTAGGTTCAGTATTGTTGTTTTTTTTGGATTTCTATGTTTCAGTTTCTCTTTCCAGAGATTGTGTCCTGGTTTTAATTTTGTGTCCATATCAGGCTTTAGTCAGGTTTCTCCTTTGAAGTTAATTTCTTATTTTTCCATTATTTTTTGGTTGTTCTGTTTTGTTCCATGAGTTTTGTTTTATTGAATAAATATCCCCAATCTGGGTTTTAAATGCTTGATTAAAGGTGCTCTTTTTTTCTTTTCAGACGTCTGTTTCAGTGTTGTTTATTGTTGTTATTAATAATAATAACAACAATAATAATCCTCTAAATTTTGGAACACATCATCAGTAGTGGACCCCAGGCTCATCGAATGTTTCGGCCGTTTATCACTAGACATTCTCCCCTGAGGGTGGCCCCCCCGAGGTTGATCATGTCTCAGGGTGTGTCCCATAGCCAATTGTGTTATAATCCTGTTTTATAATAGTTTAATATCTTAATTTTTCAGTTCCCTTTGGGGATTCAAACTGGTTTATATTAGGTTTATAGGTTGTTTTCAGTCTGGTATATAATCAGGATTATATTATTATTATTTCCACAATAATCCTTTAATGTTTGGATCTTTTTTTCAAAGAGTATTCAGATCCTGATTAGACTTTGATTGGTTTTATAGTCATTTTTCCAGTCACGGGTCCAGTCCAGTATTTAGTGTTATGGAATTTAAAGGCCAAGACCCTGTCCGGGTTCAATCTGGTGTTAAAAAACAGGTTTAATTTTACCATAGTCAAGTGTAATATCACATTTCCCTTAGTAATCTTGGTTATGAGAGGATTAAAATAACGGTCGTTCCTCTACTGGATATCAAAATAATTTTCTTTCTCGGTATATTCAGGATTTTATCCCCGTATTGTACAGTATAGATTTCCTAACATGGACCTTTAAGTTTT
>NC_079367.1:908394-930011 GCF_021018895.1 Seriola aureovittata | reverse complement strand
ATTTAATAAAGTTATCAGCTGCACTGAGAATGCGATACTGTTGTAACGCTCTGTTAAGCGTCAGGATCTGCTCTAAGTCCTCGTCAGAAGCGTTCTCTGTGTCTGAGAACTGAGTTTTTGTCACTCATTGTCCTGTCTATACAGAACACTTCAGGATAAGTTTTCCTGTCTATTGAGTAGCATTCATGAAGAATATGATGGATTTTATGTTTACATGTAATAAAGTTATCAGCTGCACTGAGAATGCGATACTGTTGTAAAGCGCTGTTTCCACTTTTCCAGCGTCTGAATCGGCTCTTTCCTCGTTAAAGCTGTCTGTGTGTATCAAAAATCTGAGCATTCACATTAAGTGAGATTTCTACACAGAACACTTCAGGATAAGTTTTCCTGTCTATTGAGTAGCATTCATGAAGAATATGATGGATTTCATGTTTACATGTCATAAGTTATCAGCTACACTGAGAATGCGATACTGTTGTAAAGCGCTGTTTCCACTTTTCCAGCGTCTGAATCGGCTCTTTCCTCGTTAAAGCTGTCTGTGTGTATCCAAAATCTGAGCGTTCACATTAAGTGAGATTTCTACACAGAACACTTCAGGATAAGTTTTCCTGTCTATTTGAGTAGCATTCATGAAGAATATGATGGATTTTATGTTTACATGTAATAAAGTTATCAGCTGCACTGAGAATGCGATACTGTTGTAAAGCGCTGTTTCCACTTTTCCAGCGTCTAAAGCGGCTCTTTCCCTCGTTAAAGCTGTCTGAGTGTATCAAAAATCTGAGCGTTCACATTAAGTGAGATTTCTACACAGAACACTTCAGGATAAGTTTTCCTGTCTATTTGAGTAGCATTCATGAAGAATATGATGGATTTTATGTTTACATGTAATAAAGTTATCAGCTGCACTGAGAATGCGATACTGTTGTAACGCTCTGTTAAGCGTCAGGATCTGCTCTAAGTCCTCGTCAGAAGCGTTCTCTGTGTCTGAGAACTGAGTTTTTGTCACTCATTGTCCTGTCTATACAGAACACTTCAGGATAAGTTTTCCTGTCTATTGAGTAGCATTCATGAAGAATATGATGGATTTCATGTTAACATTTAATAAAGTTATCAGCTACACTGAGAATGCGATACTGTTGTAAAGCGCTGTTTCCACTTTTCCAGCGTCTGAATCGGCTCTTTCCTCGTTAAAGCTGTCTGAGTGTATCAAAAATCTGAGCGTTCACATTAAGTGGGATCTCTACACAGAACACTTCAGGATAGGTTTTCCTGTCTATTGAGTAGCATTCATGAAGAATATGATGGATTTTATGTTTACATGTAATAAAGTTATCAGCTGCACTGAGAATGCGATACTGTTGTAAAGCGCTGTTTCCACGTTTCCAGCGTCTAAAGCGGCTCTTTCCCTCGTTAAAGCTGTCTGAGTGTATCAAAAATCTGAGCGTTCACATTAAGTGGGATCTCTACACAGAACACTTCAGGATAAGTTTTCCTGTCTATTTGAGTAGCATTCATGAAGAATATGATGGATTTTATGTTTACATGTAATAAAGTTATCAGCTGCACCTGAGAATGCGATACTGTTGTAACGCTCTGTTAAGCGTCAGGATCTGCTCTAAGTCCTCGTCAGAAGCGTTCTCTGTGTCTGAGAACTGAGTTTTTGTCACTCATTGTCCTGTCTATACAGAACACTTCAGGATAGGTTTTCCTGTCTATTTGAGTAGCATTCATGAAGAATATGATGGATTTCATGTTTACATGTCATAAAGTTATCAGCTACACCTGAGAATGCGATACTGTTGTAAAGCGCTGTTTCCACTTTTCCAGCGTCTGAATCGGCTCTTTCCCTCGTTAAAGCTGTCTGAGTGTATCAAAAATCTGAGCGTTCACATTAAGTGGGATCTCTACACAGAACACTTCAGGATAAGTTTTCCTGTCTATTTGAGTAGCATTCATGAAGAATATGATGGATTTCATGTTAACATTTAATAAAGTTATCAGCTGCACCTGAGAATGCGATACTGTTGTAACGCTCTGTTAAGCGTCAGGATCTGCTCTAAGTCCTCGTCAGAAGCGTTCTCTGTGTCTGAGAACTGAGTTTTTGTCACTCATTGTCCTGTCTATACAGAACACTTCAGGATAGGTTTTCCTGTCTATTTGAGTAGCATTCATGAAGAATATGATGGATTTCATGTTTACATGTCATAAAGTTATCAGCTACACCTGAGAATGCGATACTGTTGTAAAGCGCTGTTTCCACTTTTCCAGCGTCTAAAGCGGCTCTTTCCCTCGTTAAAGCTGTCTGAGTGTATCAAAAATCTGAGCATTCACATTAAGTGGGATCTCTACACAGAACACTTCAGGATAAGTTTTCCTGTCTATTTGAGTAGCATTCATGAAGAATATGATGGATTTCATGTTAACATTTAATAAAGTTATCAGCTGCACCTGAGAATGCGATACTGTTGTAACGCTCTGTTAAGCGTCAGGATCTGCTCTAAGTCCTCGTCAGAAGCGTTCTCTGTGTCTGAGAACTGAGTTTTTGTCACTCATTGTCCTGTCTATACAGAACACTTCAGGATAGGTTTTCCTGTCTATTTGAGTAGCATTCATGAAGAATATGATGGATTTCATGTTTACATGTCATAAAGTTATCAGCTACACCTGAGAATGCGATACTGTTGTAAAGCGCTGTTTCCACGTTTCCAGCGTCTAAAGCGGCTCTTTCCCTCCTTAAAGCTGTCTGTGTGTATCCAAAATCTGAGCGTTCACATTAAGTGAGATTTCTACACAGAACACTTCAGGATAAGTTTTCCTGTCTATTTGAGTAGCATTCATGAAGAATATGATGGATTTTATGTTTACATGTAATAAAGTTATCAGCTGCACCTGAGAATGCGATACTGTTGTAACGCTCTGTTAAGCGTCAGGATCTGCTCTAAGTCCTCGTCAGAAGCGTTCTCTGTGTCTGAGAACTGAGTTTTTGTCACTCATTGTCCTGTCTATACAGAACACTTCAGGATAGGTTTTCCTGTCTATTTGAGTAGCATTCATGAAGAATATGATGGATTTCATGTTTACATGTCATAAAGTTATCAGCTACACCTGAGAATGCGATACTGTTGTAAAGCGCTGTTTCCACTTTTCCAGCGTCTGAATCGGCTCTTTCCCTCCTTAAAGCTGTCTGTGTGTATCCAAAATCTGAGCGTTCACATTAAGTGAGATTTCTACACAGAACACTTCAGGATAAGTTTTCCTGTCTATTTGAGTAGCATTCATGAAGAATATGATGGATTTTATGTTTACATGTAATAAAGTTATCAGCTGCACCTGAGAATGCGATACTGTTGTAACGCTCTGTTAAGCGTCAGGATCTGCTCTAAGTCCTCGTCAGAAGCGTTCTCTGTGTCTGAGAACTGAGTTTTTGTCACTCATTGTCCTGTCTATACAGAACACTTCAGGATAGGTTTTCCTGTCTATTTGAGTAGCATTCATGAAGAATATGATGGATTTCATGTTTACATGTCATAAAGTTATCAGCTACACCTGAGAATGCGATACTGTTGTAAAGCGCTGTTTCCACTTTTCCAGCGTCTGAATCGGCTCTTTCCCTCGTTAAAGCTGTCTGAGTGTATCAAAAATCTGAGCGTTCACATTAAGTGGGATCTCTACACAGAACACTTCAGGATAAGTTTTCCTGTCTATTTGAGTAGCATTCATGAAGAATATGATGGATTTTATGTTTACATGTAATAAAGTTATCAGCTGCACCTGAGAATGCGATACTGTTGTAACGCTCTGTTAAGCGTCAGGATCTGCTCTAAGTCCTCGTCAGAAGCGTTCTCTGTGTCTGAGAACTGAGTTTTTGTCACTCATTGTCCTGTCTATACAGAACACTTCAGGATAAGTTTTCCTGTCTATTTGAGTAGCATTCATGAAGAATATGATGGATTTCATGTTTACATGTCATAAAGTTATCAGCTACACCTGAGAATGCGATACTGTTGTAAAGCGCTGTTTCCACTTTTCCAGCGTCTGAATCGGCTCTTTCCCTCGTTAAAGCTGTCTGAGTGTATCAAAAATCTGAGCGTTCACATTAAGTGGGATCTCTACACAGAACACTTCAGGATAAGTTTTCCTGTCTATTTGAGTAGCATTCATGAAGAATATGATGGATTTCATGTTAACATTTAATAAAGTTATCAGCTGCACCTGAGAATGCGATACTGTTGTAACGCTCTGTTAAGCGTCAGGATCTGCTCTAAGTCCTCGTCAGAAGCGTTCTCTGTGTCTGAGAACTGAGTTTTTGTCACTCATTGTCCTGTCTATACAGAACACTTCAGGATAGGTTTTCCTGTCTATTTGAGTAGCATTCATGAAGAATATGATGGATTTCATGTTTACATGTCATAAAGTTATCAGCTACACCTGAGAATGCGATACTGTTGTAAAGCGCTGTTTCCACGTTTCCAGCGTCTAAAGCGGCTCTTTCCCTCGTTAAAGCTGTCTGAGTGTATCAAAAATCTGAGCATTCACATTAAGTGGGATCTCTACACAGAACACTTCAGGATAAGTTTTCCTGTCTATTTGAGTAGCATTCATGAAGAATATGATGGATTTCATGTTAACATTTAATAAAGTTATCAGCTGCACCTGAGAATGCGATACTGTTGTAACGCTCTGTTAAGCGTCAGGATCTGCTCTAAGTCCTCGTCAGAAGCGTTCTCTGTGTCTGAGAACTGAGTTTTTGTCACTCATTGTCCTGTCTATACAGAACACTTCAGGATAGTTTTCCTGTCTATTTGAGTAGCATTCATGAAGAATATGATGGATTTCATGTTTACATGTCATAAAGTTATCAGCTACACCTGAGAATGCGATACTGTTGTAAAGCGCTGTTTCCACTTTTCCAGCGTCTGAATCGGCTCTTTCCCTCGTTAAAGCTGTCTGAGTGTATCAAAAATCTGAGCGTTCACATTAAGTGGGATCTCTACACAGAACACTTCAGGATAAGTTTTCCTGTCTATTTGAGTAGCATTCATGAAGAATATGATGGATTTTATGTTTACATGTAATAAAGTTATCAGCTGCACCTGAGAATGCGATACTGTTGTAACGCTCTGTTAAGCGTCAGGATCTGCTCTAAGTCCTCGTCAGAAGCGTTCTCTGTGTCTGAGAACTGAGTTTTTGTCACTCATTGTCCTGTCTATACAGAACACTTCAGGATAAGTTTTCCTGTCTATTTGAGTAGCATTCATGAAGAATATGATGGATTTCATGTTTACATGTCATAAAGTTATCAGCTGCACCTGAGAATGCGATACTGTTGTAACGCTCTGTTAAGCGTCAGGATCTGCTCTAAGTCCTCGTCAGAAGCGTTCACTGTGTCTGAGAACTGAGTTTTTGTCACTCATTGTCCTGTCTATACAGAACACTTCAGGATCGGTTTTCCTGTTTATTTGAGTAGCATTCATGAAGAATATGATGGATTTCATGTTTACATGTAATAAAGTTATCAGCTGCACCTGAGAATGCGATACTGTTGTAACGCTCTGTTAAGCGTCAGGATCTGCTCTAAGTCCTCGTCAGAAGCGTTCACTGTGTCTGAGAACTGAGTTTTTGTCACTCATTGTCCTGTCTGTACAGAACACTTCAGGATCGGTTTTCCTGTTTATTTGAGTAGCATTCATGAAGAATATGATGGATTTCATGTTTACATGTCATAAAGTTATCAGCTACACCTGAGAATGCGATACTGTTGTAAAGCGCTGTTTCCACTTTTCCAGCGTCTGAATCGGCTCTTTCCCTCCTTAAAGCTGTCTGTGTGTATCCAAAATCTGAGCGTTCACATTAAGTGAGATTTCTACACAGAACACTTCAGGATAAGTTTTCCTGTCTATTTGAGTAGCATTCATGAAGAATATGATGGATTTTATGTTTACATGTAATAAAGTTATCAGCTGCACCTGAGAATGCGATACTGTTGTAACGCTCTGTTAAGCGTCAGGATCTGCTCTAAGTCCTCGTCAGAAGCGTTCTCTGTGTCTGAGAACTGAGTTTTTGTCACTCATTGTCCTGTCTATACAGAACACTTCAGGATAGGTTTTCCTGTCTATTTGAGTAGCATTCATGAAGAATATGATGGATTTCATGTTTACATGTCATAAAGTTATCAGCTACACCTGAGAATGCGATACTGTTGTAAAGCGCTGTTTCCACTTTTCCAGCGTCTGAATCGGCTCTTTCCTCGTTAAAGCTGTCTGAGTGTATCAAAAATCTGAGCGTTCACATTAAGTGGGATCTCTACACAGAACACTTCAGGATAAGTTTTCCTGTCTATTTGAGTAGCATTCATGAAGAATATGATGGATTTTATGTTTACATGTAATAAAGTTATCAGCTGCACCTGAGAATGCGATACTGTTGTAACGCTCTGTTAAGCGTCAGGATCTGCTCTAAGTCCTCGTCAGAAGCGTTCTCTGTGTCTGAGAACTGAGTTTTTGTCACTCATTGTCCTGTCTATACAGAACACTTCAGGATAAGTTTTCCTGTCTATTTGAGTAGCATTCATGAAGAATATGATGGATTTCATGTTTACATGTCATAAAGTTATCAGCTACACCTGAGAATGCGATACTGTTGTAAAGCGCTGTTTCCACTTTTCCAGCGTCTGAATCGGCTCTTTCCCTCGTTAAAGCTGTCTGAGTGTATCAAAAATCTGAGCGTTCACATTAAGTGGGATCTCTACACAGAACACTTCAGGATAAGTTTTCCTGTCTATTTGAGTAGCATTCATGAAGAATATGATGGATTTCATGTTAACATTTAATAAAGTTATCAGCTGCACCTGAGAATGCGATACTGTTGTAACGCTCTGTTAAGCGTCAGGATCTGCTCTAAGTCCTCGTCAGAAGCGTTCTCTGTGTCTGAGAACTGAGTTTTTGTCACTCATTGTCCTGTCTATACAGAACACTTCAGGATAGGTTTTCCTGTCTATTTGAGTAGCATTCATGAAGAATATGATGGATTTCATGTTTACATGTCATAAAGTTATCAGCTACACCTGAGAATGCGATACTGTTGTAAAGCGCTGTTTCCACGTTTCCAGCGTCTAAAGCGGCTCTTTCCTCGTTAAAGCTGTCTGAGTGTATCAAAAATCTGAGCATTCACATTAAGTGGGATCTCTACACAGAACACTTCAGGATAAGTTTTCCTGTCTATTTGAGTAGCATTCATGAAGAATATGATGGATTTCATGTTAACATTTAATAAAGTTATCAGCTGCACCTGAGAATGCGATACTGTTGTAACGCTCTGTTAAGCGTCAGGATCTGCTCTAAGTCCTCGTCAGAAGCGTTCTCTGTGTCTGAGAACTGAGTTTTTGTCACTCATTGTCCTGTCTATACAGAACACTTCAGGATAGGTTTTCCTGTCTATTTGAGTAGCATTCATGAAGAATATGATGGATTTCATGTTTACATGTCATAAAGTTATCAGCTACACCTGAGAATGCGATACTGTTGTAAAGCGCTGTTTCCACTTTTCCAGCGTCTGAATCGGCTCTTTCCCTCGTTAAAGCTGTCTGAGTGTATCAAAAATCTGAGCGTTCACATTAAGTGGGATCTCTACACAGAACACTTCAGGATAAGTTTTCCTGTCTATTTGAGTAGCATTCATGAAGAATATGATGGATTTTATGTTTACATGTAATAAAGTTATCAGCTGCACCTGAGAATGCGATACTGTTGTAACGCTCTGTTAAGCGTCAGGATCTGCTCTAAGTCCTCGTCAGAAGCGTTCTCTGTGTCTGAGAACTGAGTTTTTGTCACTCATTGTCCTGTCTATACAGAACACTTCAGGATAAGTTTTCCTGTCTATTTGAGTAGCATTCATGAAGAATATGATGGATTTCATGTTTACATGTCATAAAGTTATCAGCTGCACCTGAGAATGCGATACTGTTGTAACGCTCTGTTAAGCGTCAGGATCTGCTCTAAGTCCTCGTCAGAAGCGTTCACTGTGTCTGAGAACTGAGTTTTTTTCACTCATTGTCCTGTCTGTACAGAACACTTCAGGATCGGTTTTCCTGTTTATTTGAGTAGCATTCATGAAGAATATGATGGATTTCATGTTTACATGTAATAAAGTTATCAGCTGCACCTGAGAATGCGATACTGTTGTAACGCTCTGTTAAGCGTCAGGATCTGCTCTAAGTCCTCGTCAGAAGCGTTCACTGTGTCTGAGAACTGAGTTTTTGTCACTCATTGTCCTGTCTATACAGAACACTTCAGATAAGTTTTCCTGTCTATTTGAGTAGCATTCATGAAGAATATGATGGATTTCATGTTTACATGTCATAAAGTTATCAGCTACACTGAGAATGCGATACTGTTGTAAAGCGCTGTTTCCACTTTTCCAGCGTCTGAATCGGCTCTTTCCTCGTTAAAGCTGTCTGAGTGTATCAAAAATCTGAGCATTCACATTAAGTGAGATTTCTACACAGAACACTTCAGGATCGGTTTTCCTGTTTATTTGAGTAGCATTCATGAAGAATATGATGGATTTCATGTTACATGTCATAAAGTTATCAGCTGCACTGAGAATGCGATACTGTTGTAAAGCGCTGTTTCCACGTTTCCAGCGTCTAAAGCGGCTCTTTCCCTCGTTAAAGCTGTCTGAGTGTATCAAAAATCTGAGCGTTCACATTAAGTGGGATCTCTACACAGAACACTTCAGGATAAGTTTTCCTGTCTATTTGAGTAGCATTCATGAAGAATATGATGGATTTCATGTTTACATGTCATAAAGTTATCAGCTACACCTGAGAATGCGATACTGTTGTAAAGCGCTGTTTCCACTTTTCCAGCGTCTAAAGCGGCTCTTTCCCTCGTTAAAGCTGTCTGTGTGTATCCAAAATCTGAGCGTTCACATTAAGTGAGATTTCTACACAGAACACTTCAGGATAAGTTTTCCTGTCTATTTGAGTAGCATTCATGAAGAATATGATGGATTTCATGTTTACATGTCATAAAGTTATCAGCTACACCTGAGAATGCGATACTGTTGTAAAGCGCTGTTTCCACTTTTCCAGCGTCTAAAGCGGCTCTTTCCCTCCTTAAAGCTGTCTGTGTGTATCCAAAATCTGAGCGTTCACATTAAGTGAGATTTCTACACAGAACACTTCAGGATAAGTTTTCCTGTCTATTTGAGTAGCATTCATGAAGAATATGATGGATTTCATGTTTACATGTCATAAAGTTATCAGCTACACCTGAGAATGCGATACTGTTGTAAAGCGCTGTTTCCACGTTTCCAGCGTCTAAAGCGGCTCTTTCCCTCCTTAAAGCTGTCTGTGTGTATCCAAAATCTGAGCATTCACATTAAGTGAGATTTCTACACAGAACACTTCAGGATAAGTTTTCCTGTCTATTTGAGTAGCATTCATGAAGAATATGATGGATTTCATGTTTACATGTAATAAAGTTATCAGCTGCACCTGAGAATGCGATACTGTTGTAACGCTCTGTTAAGCGTCAGGATCTGCTCTAAGTCCTCGTCAGAAGCGTTCTCTGTGTCTGAGAACTGAGTTTTTGTCACTCATTGTCCTGTCTATACAGAACACTTCAGGATAGGTTTTCCTGTCTATTTGAGTAGCATTCATGAAGAATATGATGGATTTCATGTTTACATGTCATAAAGTTATCAGCTACACCTGAGAATGCGATACTGTTGTAAAGCGCTGTTTCCACGTTTCCAGCGTCTGAATCGGCTCTTTCCCTCGTTAAAGCTGTCTGAGTGTATCAAAAATCTGAGCGTTCACATTAAGTGGGATCTCTACACAGAACACTTCAGGATAAGTTTTCCTGTCTATTTGAGTAGCATTCATGAAGAATATGATGGATTTCATGTTAACATGTAATAAAGTTATCAGCTGCACCTGAGAATGCGATACTGTTGTAACGCTCTGTTAAGCGTCAGGATCTGCTCTAAGTCCTCGTCAGAAGCGTTCTCTGTGTCTGAGAACTGAGTTTTTGTCACTCATTGTCCTGTCTATACAGAACACTTCAGGATAGGTTTTCCTGTCTATTTGAGTAGCATTCATGAAGAATATGATGGATTTTATGTTTACATGTAATAAAGTTATCAGCTGCACCTGAGAATGCGATACTGTTGTAACGCTCTGTTAAGCGTCAGGATCTGCTCTAAGTCCTCGTCAGAAGCGTTCTCTGTGTCTGAGAACTGAGTTTTTGTCACTCATTGTCCTGTCTATACAGAACACTTCAGGATAGGTTTTCCTGTCTATTTGAGTAGCATTCATGAAGAATATGATGGATTTCATGTTTACATGTCATAAAGTTATCAGCTACACCTGAGAATGCGATACTGTTGTAAAGCGCTGTTTCCACGTTTCCAGCGTCTAAAGCGGCTCTTTCCCTCCTTAAAGCTGTCTGTGTGTATCCAAAATCTGAGCGTTCACATTAAGTGAGATTTCTACACAGAACACTTCAGGATAAGTTTTCCTGTCTATTTGAGTAGCATTCATGAAGAATATGATGGATTTCATGTTTACATGTCATAAAGTTATCAGCTACACCTGAGAATGCGATACTGTTGTAAAGCGCTGTTTCCACGTTTCCAGCGTCTAAAGCGGCTCTTTCCCTCCTTAAAGCTGTCTGTGTGTATCCAAAATCTGAGCATTCACATTAAGTGAGATTTCTACACAGAACACTTCAGGATAAGTTTTCCTGTCTATTTGAGTAGCATTCATGAAGAATATGATGGATTTCATGTTAACATGTAATAAAGTTATCAGCTGCACCTGAGAATGCGATACTGTTGTAACGCTCTGTTAAGCGTCAGGATCTGCTCTAAGTCCTCGTCAGAAGCGTTCTCTGTGTCTGAGAACTGAGTTTTTTTCACTCATTGTCCTGTCTATACAGAACACTTCAGGATCGGTTTTCCTGTTTATTTGAGTAGCATTCATGAAGAATATGATGGATTTTATGTTTACATGTAATAAAGTTATCAGCTGCACCTGAGAATGCGATACTGTTGTAACGCTCTGTTAAGCGTCAGGATCTGCTCTAAGTCCTCGTCAGAAGCGTTCTCTGTGTCTGAGAACTGAGTTTTTTTCACTCATTGTCCTGTCTATACAGAACACTTCAGGATCGGTTTTCCTGTTTATTTGAGTAGCATTCATGAAGAATATGATGGATTTCATGTTTACATGTAATAAAGTTATCAGCTGCACCTGAGAATGCGATACTGTTGTAACGCTCTGTTAAGCGTCAGGATCTGCTCTAAGTCCTCGTCAGAAGCGTTCTCTGTGTCTGAGAACTGAGTTTTTGTCACTCATTGTCCTGTCTATACAGAACACTTCAGGATAAGTTTTCCTGTCTATTGAGTAGCATTCATGAAGAATATGATGGATTTCATGTTTACATGTCATAAAGTTATCAGCTACACCTGAGAATGCGATACTGTTGTAAAGCGCTGTTTCCACGTTTCCAGCGTCTAAAGCGGCTCTTTCCCTCCTTAAAGCTGTCTGTGTGTATCCAAAATCTGAGCGTTCACATTAAGTGAGATTTCTACACAGAACACTTCAGGATAAGTTTTCCTGTCTATTTGAGTAGCATTCATGAAGAATATGATGGATTTTATGTTTACATGTAATAAAGTTATCAGCTGCACCTGAGAATGCGATACTGTTGTAACGCTCTGTTAAGCGTCAGGATCTGCTCTAAGTCCTCGTCAGAAGCGTTCTCTGTGTCTGAGAACTGAGTTTTTGTCACTCATTGTCCTGTCTATACAGAACACTTCAGGATAGGTTTTCCTGTCTATTTGAGTAGCATTCATGAAGAATATGATGGATTTTATGTTTACATGTAATAAAGTTATCAGCTGCACCTGAGAATGCGATACTGTTGTAACGCTCTGTTAAGCGTCAGGATCTGCTCTAAGTCCTCGTCAGAAGCGTTCTCTGTGTCTGAGAACTGAGTTTTTGTCACTCATTGTCCTGTCTATACAGAACACTTCAGGATAGGTTTTCCTGTCTATTTGAGTAGCATTCATGAAGAATATGATGGATTTCATGTTTACATGTCATAAAGTTATCAGCTACACCTGAGAATGCGATACTGTTGTAAAGCGCTGTTTCCACGTTTCCAGCGTCTAAAGCGGCTCTTTCCCTCCTTAAAGCTGTCTGTGTGTATCCAAAATCTGAGCGTTCACATTAAGTGAGATTTCTACACAGAACACTTCAGGATAAGTTTTCCTGTCTATTTGAGTAGCATTCATGAAGAATATGATGGATTTCATGTTTACATGTCATAAAGTTATCAGCTACACCTGAGAATGCGATACTGTTGTAAAGCGCTGTTTCCACGTTTCCAGCGTCTAAAGCGGCTCTTTCCCTCGTTAAAGCTGTCTGAGTGTATCAAAAATCTGAGCGTTCACATTAAGTGGGATCTCTACACAGAACACTTCAGGATAAGTTTTCCTGTCTATTTGAGTAGCATTCATGAAGAATATGATGGATTTCATGTTTACATGTCATAAAGTTATCAGCTACACCTGAGAATGCGATACTGTTGTAAAGCGCTGTTTCCACGTTTCCAGCGTCTAAAGCGGCTCTTTCCCTCCTTAAAGCTGTCTGTGTGTATCAAAAAATCTGAGCATTCACATTAAGTGAGATTTCTACACAGAACACTTCAGGATAAGTTTTCCGGTCTATTTGAGTAGCATTCATGAAGAATATGATGGATTTCATGTTTACATGTAATAAAGTTATCAGCTGCACCTGAGAATGCGATACTGTTGTAACGCTCTGTTAAGCGTCAGGATTGTATTTAACTTATTTATTGTATTTAACTTATTTATTGTATTTAACTTATTTATTGTATTTAACTTATTTATTGTATTTAACTTATTTATTGTATTTAACTTATTTATTGTATTTAACTTATTTATTGTATTTAACTTATTTATTGTATTTAACTTATTTATTGTATTTAACTTATTTATTGTATTTAACTTATTTATTGTATTTAACTTATTTATTGTATTTAACTTATTTATTGTATTTAACTTATTTATTGTATTTAACTTATTTATTGTATTTAACTTATTTATTGTATTTAACTTATTTATTGTATTTAACTTATTTATTGTATTTAACTTATTTATTGTATTTAACTTATTTATTGTATTTAACTTATTTATTGTATTTAACTTATTTATTGTATTTAACTTATTTATTGTATTTAACTTATTTATTGTATTTAACTTATTTATTGTATTTAACTTATTTATTGTATTTAACTTATTTATTGTATTTAACTTATTTATTGTATTTAACTTATTTATTGTATTTAACTTATTTATTGTATTTAACTTATTTATTGTATTTAACTTATTTATTGTATTTAACTTATTTATTGTATTTAACTTATTTATTGTATTTAACTTATTTATTGTATTTAACTTATTTATTGTATTTAACTTATTTATTGTATTTAACTTATTTATTGTATTTAACTTATTTATTGTATTTAACTTATTTATTGTATTTAACTTATTTATTGTATTTAACTTATTTATTGTATTTAACTTATTTATTGTATTTAACTTATTTATTGTATTTAACTTATTTATTGTATTTAACTTATTTATTGTATTTAACTTATTTATTGTATTTAACTTATTTATTGTATTTAACTTATTTATTGTATTTAACTTATTTATTGTATTTAACTTATTTATTGTATTTAACTTATTTATTGTATTTAACTTATTTATTGTATTTAACTTATTTATTGTATTTAACTTATTTATTGTATTTAACTTATTTATTGTATTTAACTTATTTATTGTATTTAACTTATTTATTGTATTTAACTTATTTATTGTATTTAACTTATTTATTGTATTTAACTTATTTATTGTATTTAACTTATTTATTGTATTTAACTTATTTATTGTATTTAACTTATTTATTGTATTTAACTTATTTATTGTATTTAACTTATTTATTGTATTTAACTTATTTATTGTATTTAACTTATTTATTGTATTTAACTTATTTATTGTATTTAACTTATTTATTGTATTTAACTTATTTATTGTATTTAACTTATTTATTGTATTTAACTTATTTATTGTATTTAACTTATTTATTGTATTTAACTTATTTATTGTATTTAACTTATTTATTGTATTTAACTTATTTATTGTATTTAACTTATTTATTGTATTTAACTTATTTATTGTATTTAACTTATTTATTGTATTTAACTTATTTATTGTATTTAACTTATTTATTGTATTTAACTTATTTATTGTATTTAACTTATTTATTGTATTTAACTTATTTATTGTATTTAACTTATTTATTGTATTTAACTTATTTATTGTATTTAACTTATTTATTGTATTTAACTTATTTATTGTATTTAACTTATTTATTGTATTTAACTTATTTATTGTATTTAACTTATTTATTGTATTTAACTTATTTATTGTATTTAACTTATTTATTGTATTTAACTTATTTATTGTATTTAACTTATTTATTGTATTTAACTTATTTATTGTATTTAACTTATTTATTGTATTTAACTTATTTATTGTATTTAACTTATTTATTGTATTTAACTTATTTATTGTATTTAACTTATTTATTGTATTTAACTTATTTATTGTATTTAACTTATTTATTGTATTTAACTTATTTATTGTATTTAACTTATTTATTGTATTTAACTTATTTATTGTATTTAACTTATTTATTGTATTTAACTTATTTATTGTATTTAACTTATTTATTGTATTTAACTTATTTATTGTATTTAACTTATTTATTGTATTTAACTTATTTATTGTATTTAACTTATTTATTGTATTTAACTTATTTATTGTATTTAACTTATTTATTGTATTTAACTTATTTATTGTATTTAACTTATTTATTGTATTTAACTTATTTATTGTATTTAACTTATTTATTGTATTTAACTTATTTATTGTATTTAACTTATTTATTGTATTTAACTTATTTATTGTATTTAACTTATTTATTGTATTTAACTTATTTATTGTATTTAACTTATTTATTGTATTTAACTTATTTATTGTATTTAACTTATTTATTGTATTTAACTTATTTATTGTATTTAACTTATTTATTGTATTTAACTTATTTATTGTATTTAACTTATTTATTGTATTTAACTTATTTATTGTATTTAACTTATTTATTGTATTTAACTTATTTATTGTATTTAACTTATTTATTGTATTTAACTTATTTATTGTATTTAACTTATTTATTGTATTTAACTTATTTATTGTATTTAACTTATTTATTGTATTTAACCTATTTATTGTATTTAACTTATTTATTGTATTTAACGTATTTATTGTCCCTTAATGTTTTTAACCCTGTTTATTAATTGTACCCTTATTAATTTTAATACTATTTAATATCCAATCATAAATTTTTGAAAAAATCTTTTATACAGATTTTCAAATGTAATATGGGGGATTTGGGTTGGAGTTAGGATTAGGGTTAGGTTTAGGATTGGGGTTAGGATTAAGGTTAAGATTAGGGTTAGGTTTAGGATTGGGGTTAGGATTAAGGTTAAGATTAGGGTTAGGTTTAGGAATGGGGTTAGGAATAAGGTTAAGGTTAGGATTAGGGCTGGGATTGGAGTAATGGTTAGGGTTAGGATTAGGATTGGGTTTAGGAAATAAAGGATTGTGCCACCGCGAAGCGGTGGCGCAATCTGTGCACACTCCATCCAGTCCCATGCAGTCTCTCTCTTATCCCTCATTTAGTCCCTGTGGGAATCTAGTGTCCAATTTACTAATCCAGGTTCTCTCTGTCCTCTGTCTCTGGGCTGTTGTCCAATTTGGATTACACTGGAGGACAGAGGCCTGTACTGAATGCCAGCCATGCTGTATGAAGTGTTTAACCAGCTGAGTGTGGATGTCTTTTCTCTTCAAAATATTATATCTATGTTGTGTGAATCTGATTCGGATTGTGTTTCCTGTTTCACCAACATACTGTAGTCCACATTGTTTACAAATGATGATATATACACAATTTTTGGATGAAATATTTCCCTGATTCTCAATTTTATATACATTTTTATTATTTTTATTAGACACCCATACTTGCTGTTTAAAGAATTCCGTATTACCCTTTAATTTGGAATCAATTAGTGGTTTAATTTTGGCTTTCACCAGGTAATCCTTTAAATTTTTGTTTTTCCTGAATGCAGCAATGATCCTGTGGTTCTGGAGAAGTTCCCTTCCTTTCCTGGAGTCTTCAAAGTTATTCCTGATTTCTCTGACCAGCTTCACCGTGGATGCCGAGTAAGTGGTGATAAAAGGAATGATAGAGGACACATTATTGGGCTTAATTTGGAGGAACTTTTTGAAGGAGTTTCTTAGGAAGGTCCTGGAGTACCCCCTGCGGGCCAATGCAGAAAAGAGCACCCCAGTGGCCTTTTTAAAATCCTCATTTTGGGTGCAGATCCTGTGGAACCGTAATAATTGAGATTTGATTAGACCTGCAAAAGTGTGTTTGGGGTGAAAGCTGGTCTTATGGAGTAAAGCATGAGTATCCGTCTCTTTGAAAAAAACTTTAATATCTAATCTATTGGTTTCATTAAATTTGGGTCCTTTGAATGTTGTTGTGTCCAGGAAGTCAATAGAATTGTGATCTAAAGTGGATTTTAATTTAATAGACGGATTGAAATTATTAAGAGTGTTCAGGAAAAGCTTAAAATCATCCTCTGAATGTGTCCAAATACCCCAGATGTCATCTAAATATCTATAATAATGAATGGGTCTTTTCTCACACTGTTGTAGGGCTCCTGTTTCCCAATCTGCCATAAAAATGTTGGCATATGCGGGCGCAAATTTCTTGCCCATTGCTGTGCCCTTAATTTGTAAAAAATACTCACCATTGAATTCAAAATCATTTTTTGTTAAATTAATCTCTAATAATTGTAGTAATTCTTTATCCGGTCTTTTTTTATCATAATTTTTAGCAAAAATGTTCTTCACTGATTGAATGCCCTCTCTTATATCTATATTTGTATACAGACTATCAATGTCGATAGTAAAAAGGATCGAATCTGCCGGAATCTGTAAGTTTTTAATTTTGTCTATGAAATCATATGTGTCTCTAATATAACTGGTGTGTTTAGTGGACAGGGGATTCAGATAAAAGTCCAGGAACTCTGCCGTCCTGTAGGTCTCACTGCTACAATCAGACACTATCGGTCTACCAGGGGGGATTTCAAACGGCTTGCTCCACTTAGCAGGGTCCTTATGTATTTTAGGCAACATGTAAAAACGTCTAGGTCTGGGTTCTGAATCACCAATTAAATAATTTCTCTGTTTCGAATTAATAAATTTTTTCTCATGTAGTTTCTTAATAATTTGGTGTGTAATAGGGATGGTGTCCAGATAAATTGGATTTTCTAATTTAGAGTAATACTTTGTATCATTTAATTGTCTGTATCCTTCCCATAAATATTGCTCCCGTTCCATAACTACCACAACACTGCCCTTATCGGCTGGTTTAATAATGATGTTTTTATTGTTAATTAGCTCTTTAAGTGCTGAGCTTTCTTTTTGTGTCAGATTAGGTTTCACATGCCGGATTTTAAAATGTTTGTCATGATAATTTATATCTCTTTTAATTAGGTCTACAATTTGGGGGGGTAGTTGTGCATCGGGAGGGGCCCAATGAGATGTGGGAGTGAAAGGTTGTGGTGTTAAATCACCTCTATCACCATAGAAAGCTGCCAACTTTAATCTTCTATGGTAATTTTGTAGGTCGAATCTAGACTGTTGCCTAATATTTTCTCTGTTAAAACCCAATATGGGGATGAAAGTAAGGCCTCTATCAAGTAGAGCAAGCTGAGGGGTGGACAGTTGAACTTTATTAGACAAAATTTTCACATTTCTGTACCCCTCCTGAGGTGGCAGGCTTGTGGGGATCCTCAGTTTAAATGCTTACCCCAGTGATCCAGCATGGAACCTGCTGTCTGCCTCGTCCAGTGCACTCCATCTCTCTCTGTGTCGAACGCTGTGTCTGGGAGTTTGGGGATGAACTCACAGTTTTCTACAATATATTTATTTATTGCATTCAGATTGAAGCGTTCCTGCTGAGGGAGAGATGGAGAGTAATTAATGGCTGGCACCATCACACGTGCCAGTGGGAAGCGCCGCCTCGTTGCTCTCAAAGCCGCCTGCAGCTGCTTCGTCGCCGTGAGCTGGGCCTTCTGAGTCCTGTGGTTCAGACCAAAGGCCAGGATGATTTTCTCCGGCAGCGTGGAACAGGTTGCCTTGGCGATGATGGCTGCGGCGTGATGGAAGTTAGCTCCCGGATAGCTGTCCACCTGTAGGTCCTGGTCCCGGAAGGGTGGACATCTGGCGAGGTTGGAGTCTCCCACGATCAGGTATTTTTTCCTGACATTCAGCGCCCAGTCCTTCATTTTCCTGACTGTGTTGATGTGGCGGGTGGGTCTCCGGACAGGTGTGGTGGATGAGGGTGGTGAGCTCAGGTCAGTCGGCGTGCCCTGCCTGTCGGCCGTTGGATGTGGTGTCAGCACAGGAGGGCTGAGCGGTCTGGAAGGTGTGGCTTGGGGGCTGGCCATGTTGTCCGGGGAGATGGTTCCCCTCTCTTCCCCCTCAGCATCACTCTCACAGTCAGGCTGGACAGCAAGAGGAGCTAGGCAGACCACAGGGGTAAGTGGGACAGGTGGCGGTGGGTGTGGGTTGACCCTGGCGCTGGTCCTGACCTCTCTCTGTTGTTTAGGGCTCCATGGTGTTATCTGCTCTGTCTCCTTTGCAGGTGGAGGGGAGATGGAGGATGCCACCACCGGTTGAGGATGAGTCGGAGGAGACGAAGGAGGGGGGAGCAGAAGAGGAGGAGCAATGATGGGGGAGGCGGGCGCAAGAGGCGCCGGTGTGAGGAGAGGGCCAGGAACCGGAGGGGGGAGAAAAGGAGGGAGAAGAGAGAGGAGAGAGGAGAGAGGGCTGATTTCCTCCTGTGACGACTGGCTGCATCGTTCCTCGTCTCTCTGCTGTGGCGTCTCCTGGACTGAAGATGAGGCTGCGGTGAGTGTCGCTGTTGACGGTCCAGGAGTCACACTTAAAGCTCTCGTCAAAGGGAGGGGGGCTGTTGGTGGTGCGGGGGAGGGGGGCGGGGGAACCCTCGGCTTGCTGGTGGTGGGAGGGGGTGCCACCGGGGTTCCCTGAGACTCTGGAGGCGGGCTCTCGTGCTCCCGTGCACCCCCCGCGGTGCGATCCGTCGCTTGCCAGCCTGTTAAGTGGGCCAGGATCACGGCCTCAGCTTGCTGCAGCGTCTCTGCCATCAGTCTCTGTCCCAGATTCCTCCTCGCCCAAGAGGAGGCAATCTGGAACGGACCTCTCCAGTCCTGATTGGCAAAGCTAGCCAGTTCATTAATTTCCGTTTCCAGCATTATCATATAGTGTTCTCTGAGAGCTAGGAGGGTGGTGTACTCCCAGTTTTTGGCGTTCCCCACCAGCAGCAGGCTGGTGGCGTCCGTCGGGGAGGCAGGTTTAATGAACTCGCTCAGAGTTGCAGTCATACGGCCGATGGTCGGGGGTGGTTTCTCCCCCGACACATTTTTTAGATGGTGGGCCGCTTTAATAATGTTATGAATGATCCGGACTTTTGAATTAAAGTCCGGATCATTTGAATGTACCTTGTGGATGGGCTGGGGGGGTCCGTAATGCCCCTGTGGTTGTGGCTGTGGGCGGCGGTGGCCGTCCATGGTCCGCTGTCCCGGCCCATATCCCACCTGGTTGTCCCGCCGTCGCCCGCTGTTATCATGCCGCTGCTCGCGAGCGTAGTGGATCTGGCGGTCCTGCCGTCTTCCGCCGTTGTTGATCCGCTGATCGTGAGCGTAGTGGATCTGGCGGTCCTGTCGCCGCCCGCCGTAATCGTTCCGCTGCTCGTGAGCGTAGTGGATGTGGCGGTCCTGTCGCCGCCCGCCGTTGTCGGTCCGCTGCTCATTCGCCCGATGAGCGCGGCGATCCTGCCCTGGTATTCTGGCCGCGGTGGATCGCTGGAGGTGCCGCGATCCATCGTATCCATCCCATCTGGATCGTCCATTTTTCACCACGGAAGCGTAGCTCCGTGGTTGGTGGTGGTAGCTGCGGGGGGAGCCGGAGCGCTGGGGTGCTCTGTTACCCGAGCGTGGCTGCCTGCGCCCGCGTCGGACCATCGTCCAGCCGTCGTCTCTCTCGTAAAAGTGCATATGTGTGTGTTTTTTAATTAAAATTATGATAAAAAAGAAAAAAGGAGGATTAAATAATATATTAAACGAAAAACGGACCTCCGGGTGAGGCGAAAAAAATCTAACCTAACAGTTCTTAGCTGTTTACTTTTGAAAAAAGAGGGGGATTTTTCTTTTTTTCAAAAAACGATATATTTATTTTCACAGAAAATATCATAAAAACACACACTAATACACTGCAACGTTTCGGTCGCTAATAGGACCTTCTTCAGGCAATACAAACTTTGTCTTGATAGCGATCGGTGACAGAGTATCGGTGGAGTGCTGTCGGTCCGTAGCTGTCAACGGCTAGCTCAGGGAGACAGTGGATTTTGAAATTTCCGCGCTCCCGTCAAGAGGGGCGGGAGCGGAAGTCGGGAGCTTCCTTCTCTCCCTCTGTCGCCCCTGCCGGCCAGCCGGCCGCCATTGCACTCCACCACGGTGCACCGATCGCCTCAGACGAGAGACGACTTTTCAAAAACGGATATCCGTCATCATCGGTTTGAACATTAATTAATGATCGATTACCCTTTGAACATTCAATAAAGAATAAAAAAGAAACATTGTTATTTTAACGGAAAAAGAAAAACACATGAGTACTGAGCAAAAACAAACAAAAAGGAATAAAAACATCCTTTTCACCATCCATTTCTTCCGGTTTTTAATATATTTGTTACTCATGCAAACCTCTTTCCTTTAAACCGTTTGTCCACCCCTATGTACTATTTTTAATCTATTTATATGATATGAAATTAATTAATCGATATATTTATTTATTTATTGAGTATTTATTAATAATAAAAATCTTTATATATTTATTAATAGTGATATTTGTGTATTTATTTAGTATTTCTGTAATAATCATATATATATATATTTATTAATCAACTAGATCATTTATTTATTATTTCCATTTTTAATTCTATGCAGTAAACCCCCCTGGGTTTTAAATTATTTATTTATTTATTTATTTATTTATTAATAGCATGTTGCATATGCATATATCTATATATACATATAGACACACACACATATATATACATATAATCACATGCACATACATGCATGCTGCTTGTTATTTATTTATTTATTTATTTTTTTAGAGAAAAAGGCTAAATTATTCCTATATGTACACACTCGATCACCCTCTGTTTTTTGCTTATTTTAGTTTCTTTTTTTAAAAGAAGAGAAAAGGAGGCAGAGAACCATAAAATATGTGCAATTTACAACAAAATAAGTTATTTCTGCTCCTGACTCCTCTGACTGTGTTCCTTAAATGATCCCATTGTCTTTATAATA